>NC_133330.1:324128978-324145977 GCF_042186555.1 Aquarana catesbeiana | reverse complement strand
CTGAGCATTGATGTGGAAAAAAAATTAAAAAATTGTGAATTACATATTATAATAAAGAACTTACCCCATTACACAGGAAAGTGTAAACTCAAATACGAAGAACATGTCCGTCCAACCTTCATACTCAAAGCCTGCCAGAAAAAGGAAGAAGAAGAATTGCATCAACATGACGAGGACAAACATAAATGAATCCATTAAACGGTCCAATAAAAAAAAAAAAAAAAAAAAGAAAAAAAAAAAAAAGTGTACAGATTCCTTTACACCAGGGGTAGGAAACCACTTATAAAAATGTCATCTCTCACATGCAGGGTCTGCCTAACTTGACTTGAATAACTGCACTGTCTCTTTATATTGTAAAGCACTGTGCAAACTGTTGGCACTATAGATGAACCAGTATATATTAGAATAAAATAAAAAATAGCTGTATCCAAGAATTACAGCATTAAAAAAGATGGCCCAGCAGATGCCATTGCAGTCTAAAGGTGGCAGCTTTTAGTTGCACTGTAAAGGATTTGGTCAAACCTCCAGCCTGTATGTGATCATTCTATCAGAGCCAACATAGTGAAGGGCATGATCAGAAAGCACTCTGATTGGTTGCCCATCTTTAGCGACACGCGAAAAGAAATAAATAAAAGAAGGAGGTAATAAACGTTTATTTAAGAACAAGCTGAAACTTGGCTAGTGGCTCCCGAGCAGAGGATATCAAATCCCCAATATGGACCTTTGCATACATGAATGTACAGATTGCTGGCAGGAAGGAGTTAAAGTAAAATCAGCACATGGCAATACTAGGAGACGCTGTATCTATTACACAAGGCCTTTCTGTACAAAACTTCATCCTGTAGCAGATTCTAAATCCTGAACACAGGATAAGCGGAGACGGAAAGTTTGATACAAGATGCGGGTTTAACAAAAAGATTAGAGAAGGCAAAGGACCACGGAGGATGGGGCAGTGCGGACTTCCACACAGGAGGGCTTTGTGTATTGGATTTGTACTCTAGCTACTAGCAGCGTGCACACTGGCGGTTTTCTCCGCCTGCCCCGACATCTACACAATGGTCCCATTCTACTGCGAAAGGAGACAAGCCATTCCGACACCGCACTTGGCTCACCTTCATCAAGTTTCCCCACTAGAAAGTGATCTCACGGCTTTATTTAGCAAGGCTGCTGTGTATTATCATTTTGTGACATTAAAGTGGTTGTAAAGCCACTGTTATTCCACACATATACATTTTTTTTTTTATCTCTCCCTCTCCCATATATTTTATATATTTATTTGCACAGAGCAGCCCAGATCCTCCTCTTCCTGGGTCCCTCTTCTGTGTTCCTGGCCCCTCCCTCCCTCCTGTTGAGTACCCCCCCCCCCGGTCAGCAGCTTGCTTTGGGGGCACCCGAGCCAAGGCACAGGCCATGTGTCCATTCAGACACGGAACCCCCGACACGGCCCCCTCTCCCCCGATTGGCTAACTGACTGATTGGCAGCCGCGGGAGCCGATGGCACCGCTGCTGTGTCTCAGCCAATCAGGAGGGGAGTCCCGGACACTCGTCGACTTTGCTGGAGAGAGATGGAGCTCAGATAAGCAATTAGTGGGTGCTGGGGAGGCCACTACACAAACTTTTTTTTTAGCCTAATGCATTAAGATAAGAAACACCTTCTGCCTTTACAACGCCTTTAAGTTATGTGCCCCAGTGTATGTGCTTTTTAAAAAAAAAAAAATATCCGGCCGTACACCTTATTTCATAGCGCCGCTCGACACTCACATGACCGCCCGCCGCTCTACTCCCCCGATCTGATAACTACAGCAGGAGGGGCTGAGAATCCCCCCGCTGATGTCAGCCAGGAGTAGAGCGGCAGGCGGACATGTGAGCCGAGTGCTGCTATGAAATAAGGTAGAAAGCGACTTTTTTAAAAAAAAAAAAAAAAAAAAAAAAAAAAAAAAAAAAAAAAAAAAAGCACATACACCGGGGCACATAAATTAAAGTGGTTGTAAACCCCATGCATGAAGTCTGACCTGGGCGCATATCTGTAGTGTTTACTTATCTCTCTCCAAAGTTCTAAGTCCCTTGTCTTTCTGCTGCTCCTTTCCCTCTGTTATCAGCATGATAACTTCTGACAAGCTCTCTGACACACGAGATAAAAGCAGCTGGAAATTTGTGTAGGGGAGGGAACTTAGACAGTAGATAAACAGAGAGCTTGTCTATTCACAGCACAGCTCTGCAAGTTTATTTGTTCCTGTGCCTATGTGGAGGGAGGGGTGTGCCTTTCCATCAGCTCACACAGTGTATGCCAAGAATCCACTTCCACTGCTGAAACAGGAAGAAAAAGATTTGTAACCAGTTTCAGCCAAGATTCGATCCATGCATGGGTAGGCTGGGTACAACCAGACTATCAGATTTTACATTATTATGATGATAATTATATAGGATTTATATAGCGCCGACAGTTTACGCAATGCTTTACAACTTGAGGGTAGACAGTACAACTACACTTTAATACAGTAGGATTCAAAGAGCCCTGCTCCTTAGAGCTTACAATCTAGAAGGGAGGGTCAAGAGATAAAAAAAAAAAAAAAAAAAAAAAAACCCTGTGGGGGGTGGGCTGATTGAGAAAATAAAATGTACAGTTGTAAGGTGGGGGACCAGATAGGCTTTTCTTTCCTGCAACCCGTGCTTGCGGGGGAGGGGAGGGGAGGGGGGGGGGGGAAAATCGCTACTATGCCCGGCTTAACACACCAATTGTGCTGTAATTACTTATCTCACTTCTTTGGAACATCAAAGCATAAATATGTGGCATAAACATGACATCTAACAAATGATTACAGCCTCTCCAGGGAACGAATTCAAGAGGCGAGCCAACGCTTCCGGCTCTCAGATTTCTATTTTTAGTGCCCTGTATGCTGCAGTAGTTTTCTTCCTCTTCTTGGGAAAACGAATAGGCAAAGAGCAAAAAAAAAATAAAAAATAAAAGGTGAAGTAACAGATTGTGTGCACATTCCTTCCATGGTGTTTAATGAAGCAAATAAATCTATGAAATGTCATATCTGATAATACAAATGACCTGACATATCACTGTATATAGCATTGTAAACCATGCAGGCATTTCCACACCTTGAAGTGTCATTTCTCTGACAACACAATGATTTGTATTCTTCTGATGGTTTACATTACATGGTATTGTACGCTATGCCGGCATATCCACACCTGACAAGTTGCTATAGAGTCCAACAAAAGATTCACAGACAACAATCTCACCTTCTGGATATCCCCGGTCATGTAAGCGATGGCCAACGTGGGGACAAGCATGAACAGTGCATTGTAATACAGCAAGCCATACTTTCCAAGTTCCTGGAAAGATAAAAAATACTTTGTAACACCAACTGTAAAACCAATTACATGTATTTACTTTTACTTCATTGTATTGCCAAAGCATAAAAATACACAGCCCAAACCACACACTTAAAGCTGTATTAAAGCCAAACACAGGGGAATATTATTAATAAATGGTAGGAGGGGTCTTGGGGGTAAAAATTTTGCAGCAACCTTTGGCTTTCCCAAAGAACAGGAGGTCCCCACATGCCATTCCTGTGCAGCAGGACCACCCTCATGTTACCATGCAATAGAAGCACAGAGATCCCCCATCCAATTCAGCATCCCATTCCCATTCCTTTTTTTTGGCCTTAGTTTTACAATAAATAAAATATACAGAGTATTTCAGCACATTATTTGTGCTGAAAAAGCCCCCTCGGCTTATTCTCGAATCAAGCACTTTTCTGCAGCAGAATGACCTTTTCTGAACCGACTTTGGGGCCCCGTATCTGGGGGGCCACTTGGTGCTAGGAACCCCAGTGGAACTAGCACTACAACATATCCAAAGCTGGGGTTCCTAGCACCAAGTGGCCCTGAGATATGGGGCCCCAAAGTCGGTCAACTGTGTCCATCTGCAGCAATGTCATGTCGAGACCCTTTGGGTCCAGAGACCCCAAATTTTGGCTGCAGCTAGGGGGCATCTAGGAGCCCTTAACTACCGAGTTTGAAGTTCGGGGGACCTATGGCTGCAAATGGGCACAGTTGACCCTCTTTTTCACTTACAGTAGCTACGCATTTCTCACCCTAGGCTTGTACTTGAGTCAATACGTTTTCCTAGTTTGTGGTAAAATTATGTGCCTCGGCTTATACGTGAGTATATACGGTACATCTCTCAATATGCTCACCTTGGAATCCAGCTTCTGCTTTACATAAGCCCCATTGGCCGCTGTCAAGACATCGTTGACCAGGATGAATATGTACCCTTCAAGGTCAAATGCCAGATCAGTACTGAAAAATAAAAAAACAAACAAAAAAGTTGAGCTAACTATTATAGTAGACTCCTTATTCACACATCACATGAATAAAAACATGTCAGCATTACTCCATCACGCTGAATACTTTAAGGCCGGGTTCACATGTGTGACTTGGATGCGGTTTCCACCGCATCCAATTCACATGTCAGGCAAGGGTGACCGGCTCTCAATGGAGTCAGATCACACAGGTCCGAGGCAGCCACAGTGCGAATGCCAAAACTGTCCGGTGCGTCTTTGGGTCTGGCTCAGGTGCTCAGTCCCAATACATAGTAAGGGTGTCAAGATCAATAAAAGTCAATAACGATGAAGAGGACTGTGGTCTCCAGGGGGAGAGAGACTGCCTGTACTGGGGTCTGGGAACCCGCGCTGAAAGAGAAGGCGATCTGGCTGAGGAAGGAGGCGTGACTAGCTTCCGAAACACATTCCGATTGGCTGTTCCATCCCCTGAACTGAAAGGTGATTTCTGGCTTGTGCCAGCTCGCTGATCAGCGTCCTCTCTCATCCATCCACCGGAGCCGCCACGAGGAGAGACTACCCAATCGTGGGCAGGATCACCTTCTGAGCTTCCTCCTGTCCCAGACCTCCACACTTGACACCCTCTGTGAGTGGAGCCGGTTATTAATTTGTTCCTAAGGCACTGTGCTACACCAGTGGCCGCCTGTCACCGTTCTCTCCCTTCCCTCTTCTGCAAACATTGTTGCACTACAAAAAGGACTATAAAAAAGTAGTGTTACATAGTGTGTATTTTTATACAAGATATAGATTGATACACTTATGCCGCGTACACATGATCGGAAATGCCACCAGCAAAACTCTGATGAGAGCTTTTGGTCCGAAATTCCGACCGTGTGTATGGTCCATCGGACTTTTGCTGGCGGAATACCCGCCAGCAAAAGATTGAGAGCGGGTTCTCTATTCTTCGGTCGGAAAATGCGGTCGTCTGTATGCAATTCCAACGCGCGAAAAAACTACGCATGCTCGGAAACAATTGGACGCATGCTCGGAAGCACTGAACTTCATTTTCTCGGCTCGTCGTAGTGTTGTACGTCACCGCGTTCTTGACGGTTGAAAGAACAGAGAACTTGTGTGTGACCGTGTGTATGCAAGGCAAGCTTGAGCGGAATTCCGTCGGAAAAAACCATCCAAGGTTTTTCAGACGGAAATTCCGCTCGTGTGTACACGGCATTACTGTAGCACCCAATAGAAAATGCACCTGCACAGTCCCACAAATACCCGCTGATCCTGCCAGTGAAGTGCAGCTTCCTGTGTTGGGGTGGCAACAATACTGCACTGCTCCTGACTTCAGAGAGGAGTTTCCACCCTCATGCTTGCATTGGGTTTGGCTATTGCCATTGCGGCTACAGATTAAAAAGCCTGTAGCTTGCTAGTCAGCACCTGGCCACACCTAGTCCTGCCCAATGCTTTCTGGATTGACAGCACTGCCTCTGTTGCGGAAAACCTCCCATTTTAAAAGAACATCGGATGCAGATAATGCCCACATACAGAGCTTCAATGACTAAAAAGAACTGCATGCTAATAAATGAAAGACAGGTCAGGGACAGTCAGGCTGAGGAGGAAAGGATTAGATGCTTGACATCCTCCAGCCAGGAAAATGAGAGGGCCTCCGACTTGCTGCAGCTTCTAATGCACATTGTGAGAAGCTCACAGTGTGCAGTGAAATCAGAGTAAGCAACTTCAGTTCAAGAGAGGAGTACAACTGTGCAAGACTGAAGGGAAGGCCAGGGGTTAGATCTAAAAGCGATTTTACTGCCCTTTACTGCATTAAGGTCTATAGTCCGAGTTCCTTCACCTTAAAACAGACAAACGTCTTATTGACTTGCACTCACCTGGCAGCGATAAATGCCCCTAAAATCATAGCGAATACTGTCATCTGAATACTGCGAGAAAACTTCTTCCTACACAAAAGGAAATAAAATACAATAAAATGTGGATTATTTGATAAGGAAAGGCTGTGCAGCCAAATGCAGAAAAAAACATTGTCTGTTCCCCGTCCTTAAAATGGAACTCCGGTTAAATTTTCTTATTCCAATTTCTATCTACCATCTCCACGCTACAGTGCTGTCCCACCCAGACTTCCTCCTCGGTCCAGCAACACCGCGCCATTCTGCCCATGGTATGCCAGAAGAAGATTTACACCTTCATAACCAGGCTTTTATAATAATTTTTTTTTTTTTTTTTAAACAGCACTGTGTTGCTTTAACTGACAATGACGCTGTATCCAACCAAAAATGTATATGGTCTTTTTTCCCCCACAAGAGAACTTTGTGGTATTTGATCACCTCTGCAGTTTATCTTTTGCGCTATAAAAAAAAAAAAAAAAAGATAGGAGACACTTTTTTGGGGATCAGTGCCACAAATATGCACTGTACTAATGACACTGGCAGCGAACATCAGGGGCGATCAAAGAGTTAAATGTGTTCCTAAGGAGTACTTTCTAACTGTGGGAAGGCAGAGATCTGTGTTCCTGCTAACAGAACACCAATTAGCTCTCGCTGTGTCCAACCACAGTGGGAGAAGACGAGGACGAGGACGAGGACGAGGACGAGGACGAGGACGAGGACGAGGACGAGGACGAGGACGAGGACGAGGACGAGGACTTTCCTATCCATTTACTAATACTAGCAGCACGAGGATTAAAAATATTCAATGTTGATTGGGAGAGTGAAGTTCCATTTTATAGTAAACTTGTAAAAAATAAATAATAATAATAATAACTTACTTGAGTAGAAAGCCCTCAGCCATCATTGTAAACAAAATTGAGAAACGGCGGAGAACTGTGAACATGGGGAGGCTGCAAAATCAAACACAGGATTATTATATGCAAATTCAATCCCATTATTAAAAGGCTTATGCCAAAATATTTATTTTTTTTATGCCGTTTTGAATCGAGATGGGAAAAGGTTAAATTCCTTGCTGTGTACCATTGTGGAAATTTCCCTTTACATCCTGTCCAAAAGACTCATCTCTCCTATCTCTAATGTTTACACCAATATTCATGGTGTTACAGGTTATGAAAGGTAAAAAAAACGTATCCTTTAAGTATGTGCAGGAGTCTGGCCACTAGGTGGAGCTGTGCCTTTGATTTTGGCCTAGTGTTCAACCTCTTACAGAGGGGATATGCAATTGGCGGACCTCTAGCTGATGCCTCTGGGTGTCATGCTTGAGGCTGTCAGTCTTGCTATGCCCCATGGGACTTTTAGTTCTGCAAAAGCTGGAGATCCGCTAATTGCATATCCCTGTCCTACAGGAATAGAACAAGAGGTCAGAGACCATTTCTCTTAGTGAATGCTTGGAGAATTTTTTTTATTTTTTTTTTTTTATGCTGAATAAGTCTCGGTTCACATTGGTGCGATGCGGGAAACCCTGCAAAACCACTGTGGGTTCCCGCATTGCTCCTGACTCGCAAGCAGTTCACACTGACATATGCAAACCGCTGGGAGTGCCAATACAAAAAAAAAAAAAAAAAAATGAATGACACCCCCAGATCGGTTCGCATATCGCAGTGCGAAATCCAATTGCAAACAGATTCTGGTGCGGGGGAAGAAGGGTTCTGCAAGACTTTGGTGCAAATGCGATGCGAATTCAGCCATACAATCTGTATGGCTGAATTTGCATCGCACCAACGTGAACCCAGCCTCAATTATTTATGTACCACTTGCAGTCAGTGCTCTTTGAGGCTGCATTCACACCTGAGATTTTCAAAGTCGTGGGATTTTGTTGATGTCACCAATGCAGAAGGCAGAAAAACACCTGTAATCTGCCTCAAAGAAGCTCATGTTCTTTTTTGGAGCTTAGGGCGTTTTTCAGGCGTTTTGCTTCAGGTGACAAAAACGCTCAGATGTGAACAGGTGCCATTGAAACTAATGGGGGATTTTGCTTTTTGGGCGTTTTACGAGCTGAAACCACGCTCAGGTGTGAGCGCAGCCTAAAGGTTTATTCTGCAGCTAAAAACCTTCACCCTCTGGTCACCTGAAAGAGGTACCATCTTAAATCAGTTACATACAGACTGTCAATGTTGCAAACAGAAATATTTGGAGGAAGTTTTCAGATGCTGGAAGTTCAAGGAACCAAGAAAACATCTGGAAGTAAAATTCAACCCAAGGAGCCCTTAAATAACCACCGACGCAAATCACATGCATTTTACAAGGGATAACTTGCAACAGTATGGCCGGCCATCATTAAAGTGGAAGTAAAGGCCAAAACTAAAATCCCTGCATCTATAGTCCAACATTCCATACACTAATCTAGCTAGGAGAAAAAAAAAAAAACCCACACACATACTTTCTACAGGCACTCCAACCCGATCTTCCAGCAGCGGAAGGATGGATCCCACGTTGAGCCATCAGCCACGGAGGCGGGTGCAGGACACATCCGACAAAGGAAGCCCCATAGTAAGTCTATGGGTGACGTCACTCCCCATTAATTTCACAGCCGGTGTCGGCTGTATCCTCTGCAGGCCTTCCGCCGCTGGAGATCGGTCTCGGATCGTCAGCAGAAAAAGATATGTATAGCAATTTTTTTTCTTTTCAGGGCCAGATAGGTTAGTGTTAGAATGTTGGTGGCTATAGATGCAGGGATTTTAGTTTTAGCCCCGGACTTCCACTTCAAGGCTCGATGCACATCTATGTTTGTTGCTTTTGAACGTTTCGGCAGTGCTTTTTTCTGTGCTGGCTGTGGTTTTTACAGCGATTTCACCGCGATTTGCGGGTTTTTTTTTTTTGGAAAATTTGTTGAGCAGATTTTAAAAACTCAAATCGTGGAAGAAAAAAAAAAAAAAAAAAAAAAAAAAAAAACCACACACACTTTATGCTTTTCTGCAGCTTCTCCATTGTCCATTGAAGTCTACCAAAAAAAGCACCGTTTTGCATTTAAAAAAGTCCGACCCTCTGCAAAAAGAGGCACAAAAACGCATTGATGTGAATGTGTTCCATCCATGCCACAGCATCACAAAGCAGGGAAACTGACGCGTTTCACACTGTAGCCAGTGCTTAATCATAGCTTGATTAATTAGCTTGAGCTAGGATTAAGCACCAACTACAGTGTGAAACGCGTCACCTTTCCTGCTTTGTGATGCTGTGGCATGTATTTTTATGATTATACTTAAATAAAGATCGAAGATTACTTTTGAGTGCGGCGGTCCAGGATTTCGCGTTTACCTCTCAATTACCAGCATTGCCTGCACCTGTTACTTCCAGCATGGAGAAAATGTCTGTTCCTCACAGACCTCTTTCAGAGCGGTGATCTCTCTCTCTCTGCTACTTCTGAACATATGATAGCATGTTACCATGCCTTGTGGTGCACTGCAACCCACGTGCATGGGCAAGGCATGTGCCCCTCCAGCACACCAGAGTGCGTTTTCACCCAACAGTAAACCAGTACTTCGAGAAATAAGGTGCCTGCCATCGTTGGTCTCCGGAACATACAGGTTTGCCATTTGCAGTGCTAATCCACTACATTCTATAGGAAACGCATGATCTCCCTCCTCAAATCCCTCCCATTCATCTCATAATCAGTGGCACAAGGACACCGATAACGGTTAACACAACCACCACAAAGTCTCAGGACACAATTCCATTTTTTGTTCTTCAACCACTTTAGCGCTAAGGGTTAAAAGGAGAAGTGCAGGGGGAAGCTCGTTTGGCTGTACTTCTCCTGTGGATCACAGGAGTTCAGTTTGTTCTGCACTCCTGTGACCCATATTCAGCAGACAGTGGCCTGAAGCCCGCTGTCGGCTGACGTCACAGAGGCGGTCCAGGCTGGGGCAAGATCATGACAATATGGGTCGGCATCCGTCCAGAACCCTGGACCAGCACCTGGCCGAGCAGAGCAGACAGCGGCGACTGACAGTCACCAGCTCACAGAGCTCTGAGAACTGAGTGATTGGTGGGGCTTGATCGTTCAGTTCTCAGTCTTAGAGGCGGTGGGGGACAGATCCTGCATCCACCTGGGCAAGTAGAATTTATTTTTTTCTTAAATAAAATCCCATACTTCTCTAGCAGCAGATAAAAAAAAAAAAACAAGCTTCTAACACAAACAAGAGATCCAGGCAGCTGTGTAGCCACCTGATCACTTTTTCAATACAGGTGGTGTGATCAGACTTCATCGTGTGATCAATATTTCCAACACCACAGCTCACATTTAATCGCATTTAACTGATGGGCAGCAAAGGCTTTAAAGTGTTCCCAATGAAGATTTTTGGGTACCATAGCTTATCGCAGGATCACAGGCACATTAAAATTTAAGACTGGACATGTTTGGTATCCATTTACTCGACGCAACCTCATGTTTTTTTTTATTTTACCAAAAAATGTAAGTATGCTATTGCAAGTGCCATGATGAAGATCTGAACGGCCGAAATGCGATGGCCTTTTTTCATAAATTGAGAGTGCGGATCGGGAGTCGGTCGGCCCGCTTCTGTCGGACAGACCAACCTACACAAGGGTCAAAGGTTAGCTTTTTTTTTTTTTTAAATCGGCTGTGGTCGCCCGACATTCGGCCCATGTGTACGGTGCTTTAGAGCCGCACTGGTTAAGCAGGTGCCAGTCTGGGCTCTGGAGAGAAGAAGAGGCGATCGACTTACTTTAGCTTCTTTGTGCTGAACAATCCTGTGATTTGATTGCCGAAATACAGGAGAGGTAGTGGAAAAGTCTGAAATAAAACACAAAATACCATTAACTGGGTTTTATTAGGAAGGAATGGTTAACTAAAAAAGGTGCCAGAAAATGTAAAATAATCCCATTATATTCATCAACAGAATCTATATTGTACAGAAACATTTTTCACAAGTTGTAAGACCCCATAAACACTATTAGATTTTCTGCAGATTTTTGTCTTCAGATTTAACAAAACCATATAACATGGGGGTCAAACCTTAGGAGTTTCAGCTTGTATGCAATCAGGCAGGCCCTTGCACTACATGGTTTTGGTAAATCTGAAGACAAAAATCTGCAGAAAATCTAATAGTGTGTATGGGGGTCTTAAGTGAATGTCATCAGCATCATATAAAAATGGCATACATTTGTCAAACCATTTTGGTCTGTATACGTCCATGTGTGTACTCCTGCAGGATGCACCCCGACGGGACTACTAACAGAACAGGAGTGCAGCCAGTCAACAACTTTTTTTTTTTTTTCACCCATTAATAGTTCTGTAATTGAAGATTTTCTGGAATCCCCCACCCTGCGGCACTTTATGGTATACACATGAGGAAAAAAAAAAAACACAAAACAAATTTTCAAAGCCGAGAACTTAGGAAAGTTTGTGCCACTGCCCCGCCTCCTGAATGGCCATGAGACTAGCGAGTGATCAGAGCAACCCTGAGCTTCATTCTTCCAACAAGCCCACCTGAGAACCCCCGTCCTCTATACCCATCATCCAATATACAAAGCAACTACTGCAAGCCTGATTTCAGCTTTCTGCTAATATGAAGAAGCTCACTAATAAAGATTTCTGGTAACGACACTATCCGAACTGAAAACAGGAATTCATAACCTTTGAAGGGACAGAGGTGAGCCAACGCCTGTATAATATAGGATTATAGACACACACACACCCCTTATAAATCACTTTTAAGGAACCTGCTGCAGTCCATTTCTTTTGATCAATAATGCGCGCTCTATGACTCCGTGTTCTAGGACAATAAAACATCAAACACACACACACACAAAACTGAAATGTAATAAATCACCCACTCCTATTATGAAAATACAAAATTTTAAATCTTGTTTAACCACTTCCCGACCACCCACTGCAAATATACTGCGGCAGGGCAGCCACTTTGTGCCAGATCACGTACTTAGCACACGATCGGAAAATTTCTCAGGTCTGGGGCACGCCCCCCTGTGATCTCACACACACACGGATCCCAGCAGCAGGTACCGCAGACTCAATGCTGTCACCCGCTGATTGTACGGTACACAGGCAGAACAAGCGATCTGCCAGTACAGAAGGTTTTGAGCCTGTGTTCCTTCCCATAGTAGAAGCAACTCACCATTGAGAAAGCACATTTAACCCCCTTGATCGCCAGTAATGCTAACCCCTTCCCAGCCAGTGTCATTAGTAGAGTGAATTTTTTTTTTTTAAGCACTGATCACTGTATTCGTGTCATTGGTCCCCAAAATAAAAAAGAAAAACATTTTTTTTTTTTTTTTTAAAAGTCAGGTGGTGTCCAATTTGTCTGCCGCAATATATATATATATATATATATATATATATATATATATATATATATATATATATATATATATATATATATATATATATATATATATATATATATATACACACACACACACACACATATACATACACACACACACTGAGAATACATATTGGTCTGAATTAATGAAGACTTTTTTTGGATAGGTTCATGGCAGGAAGGAAATTTAAAAAAAAAAGTTTTTTTTAATATTGTCGGTCTTTGTTTATAGCACACAAAAAAAAAAAAAAAAAAAAAAAAAGAGAAGGTGATCAAATACCACCAAAAGAAAGCTCTATTTGTGGGAAAAATTAAAGATTTGGGTAGTGTCGCACAACCATGCAATCTTCAGTTAACCACTTTAGCCCCAGAAGGTTTACCGCCCCCCCCCCCCCCCTTAATGAGCAGGATATTTTTAACAATACAGCAATGCTTTGCTTTAACCGACAATTGCACTGTCGTGCGGCTCTGTACCCAAATAAAAACAGGTGTCCCCCCCCCAACAAGGAGCTTTCTTTTGGTGGTATTTGATCACTTCTGAAGGTTTTAAATTTTTTTTTTTTTTTTTTGTGCAAAAAACACCCCACACAAAAAACACGAATTTCTTCATCAATTTAGGCAAATATATATTCTGCTACATTTTTTTTTCCTTCTTACAAAAATGAATCCAATAAGCATATATTGATTGGTTTGAATAAAATTTATAGCGTCTACAAACTATGGCATATATTTATGGAATTTTTATTTCTTTTTTTTTTTGCTAGTAATGGAAGCAATTAGGGATTTTTAGCAGGGCTGGGACATTGCGGCAGACAAATTGACACCAACTGACACTCTTTGGGGGGACCAGTGACACCAATACAGTGATCAGTGCTTAAAAAAAAATAAATAAAAAAAAATTAAAAAAAGCACTGTACAAATGACACTGGCAGGGAAGGGGTTAACATCACAGGCGAACAAAGGGTTAAGTGTGTCCCGGGGGGGGGGGGGGGCGGCTTTCACTAGGGGGAAAAACAGAGATCCTGCTTAGCAGAAACAAAAGATCTCCATTTTTCCATTTTCCCCCCTCTGACAGAACTTAGTTCTTTAATAGCAATGTAATCAACTTGTTGTAACAAAAGTAAATTAGCAGGGAGGAAATTGTTAACAACCCCCCCCGGGTGACGGATTTGCACACAACACATTGTTGTCATTCTCTGTCTGGACGGGTTTCAGACGGGTTGATAAATCGGGGAGGTGTGCTGTACAACCTATACCAGAGATCGAGCCCCGGCAGCCTCTTATTCTGACGGCTCCAACATGTAACTCAATCTCCTGTTCTAAATTTACAAAGCCACAAATAAATTCCATCTCATTTCAGCTTTGTACAGCCAGTCTGTAAATAATCCATCAGAACAAACAAGCCTGGACACAGGGGACACAATACTACAGACTGCCAGAGTCCCTTCACCTTCCAATCAGGACCTGGAAGCCATGACCGATCGTTTCAGCGCAGAACCAGAATGTAGTGCCAGTCCTGGTTTACGATCGCTGTATTGGGAGCTTGGCTTTGTTCACGTCTCCTGCACAGCCAGAGACTGAAAACTTAGGATCGTTGTAATTGGTCTGATCTCTGAAATCATTCTACAGGTATGGGGACTAATTTTTTTTTTTTTTTTTTTTTGGGATATGGTTTAAATCTGACCTCCAGCCTTCCACAGGTTCCTCTACTGGACTGAAATGGCTTACTCTGATTTCACCGCACACTGTGAGCTGCTCACCATGTGCATTACAAGCTGCAGCAAGTCAGATAAAAGTCCTCCTCAATATCCGATAGGATAGATAACCCCGCCTTAGGCTGGATTCACACCTATGCATTTTTAGGCCTCATGCACACGAGACGCTGTTAAACTCGCATTCAGAGGCAGTTGGACACTTTTTTCAACTGCCCGTGAACCCATTCAATGTTATCCTATGTGTCCATGTACACGGTCTGGTTTTTTGGCGTTTTTAGGCAGTTGCGTTTAACCTCGTTTTTCCAGAAGCAAAAAAATGGGTTCAGACGCAAAAGTTTTCCACATTTCAGACGCCAAACGCCGGTACCGCGCTTAGCCGCGTTTATAAGTGTTTTTAAAGGAACATTTTATGACCCAACTTTGGGGCCCCATATCTCAGGGCCACTTGGTGCTTGGAACCCCAAATTGGTGTGCAAACAGTGGAACTAGAACTAAGACATATCCAAATTTGGGGTTCCTAGCACCAAGTGGCCCCGAGATACGGGGCCCCAAAGTCGGGTCACAAAATGTCATTCTCTGCTGCAGAAAAGTGCTTGACAATTTGCGACCCGACTTTGGGGCCCCATATCTCAGGGCCACCTAGTGCTAGGAACCCCAAATTTGGTGTGCTACCACAGTGGAACACTATAACATATCCAAATTTGAGGTTCCTAGCACCAAGTGGCCCCGAGATATGGGGGCCCCAAATTCGGGTCACAAAATGTCATTCTCGGCTGCAGAAGTGCTTGACATTTTGCGACCCGACTTTGGGGCCCCATGTCTCGGGGTCACAAAATGTCATTCTCTGCTCTGCAGAGGCTTCTAGATGCAAACGTGGTAAAACGCGGCTAAACGCGGCATGCAAACGCAGCAAAACGGGCGTTTCTAAACGCTGGTGTCAGCTTTTAAAAACACGTGTTCAGCAGAGTTTGCACCGGAGTCTCGTGTGCATGAGGCCTTAGTGCTTTTTGCATTTTGCAGATTTGCACTACAGAACGTGTTCCATAGGAAACCATGTCATATTGACTGTAGTGCAAATCTGCAAAATGCAAAAAAGCACTAAAACTGCATAGGTGTGAATCCAGCCTTATACCATCCAAAAGATGCAATAAAAAGTTGCAGCTTCAGATACAGCAAATCTGATCAGGAGACAATCCCAGGTCTGTGGCCCAGTCAGTGCCGCTTACCAGTGCCACCTATCAGTGCCCATCAGTGCCGCCTATCAGTGCCCATCAGTGCCGCCTATCAGTGCCCATCATCAGTGCCCGTCAGTGCCACCTCATTGGTGCCACCTCATCGGTGCCCATCAGTGCCGCCGTATCAGTGCCAGTCAGTGCCCGTCAGTGCAGCCATATCAGTGCCCGTCATTGAAGAAGAAAACGTACTTATTTACAAAAAATTTTTAACAGAAACAAAGAAAAACTTGTTTTTTTCAAAATTTTCGGTCTTTTTTTATTTGTTGCGCAAAAAATAAAAACCGCAGAGGTGATCAAATACCACCAAAAGAAAGCTCTATTTGTGGGAACAAAATGATAAAAAATTTGTTTGGGTACAGTGTAGCATGACTGTGCAATTGTCATTCAAATTGCGACAGCGCTGAAAGCTGAAAATTGGTCTGGGCGGGAAGGTGTCTAAGTGCCTGGTATTGAAGTGGTTAAAAAGGCAAATTTTTTTCAAATGATTTTTTTTTTTTTTTTTATTGCATTTTAGTGTAAATGAGATCTTAGGTCTTTTTGACCCCAGATCTCATATTTAAGAGGTCCTGTCATGCTTTTTTCTATTACAAGGGATGAGAAATCGAACTGAGAGGAGGAAGTACAGGGTTCTTGTCCGACAGCCCGCAAACATATTTAAGTATCCACTTTTATTACATGTATTTTTGTTTGAGTTTGACTATAGAATTTAGCCTGATTGTTAATTTTTTTTCATAGATTAAATTGTAGCGTTATAGATATCAAACATCTGTCCCTGAGGAAGCCATCACTGGCGAAACATGTCGGACATCTAAATACCTACCTGCGGAACTGGCCGCCACGCTCCTCTGGCCAAGTTTCGTAAATAGAATTCTCGCTACATAATTGTTTTTAAATACGTTAACTATGACGCACACCATGTTTCTGTGAACTGTATGTCGACTTTTTAGAATCTTTTGTTAATAAAATACTTTTTGTTTTTATTCACGTGTAACGTGTATGTTTTGGCACCGCTATAATCCCTTTACTTCCTCCTCTCAGTTTGATTTCTCAACCTATTGGGATGAGGTGCCGTATTACATTGAGGGTCACCCAGTCACTTTCATTTTCATCTATTACAAGGGATGTTTACATTAATTGTAATAGGAATAAAAGTGACAATTTTTTTTTTCAAAAACAGTGTAAAAATAAAAATTTTTAAACCCCCCCCCTGTCCCGACGAGCTCGCGCGCAGAAGCGAACGCATATGAAAACGGTGGTCAAACCACACATGTGAGGTATCGCCGCGACCGGTAGAGCGAGAGCAATAATTCTATCCCTAGACCTCCTCTGTACCGCAAAATATGCAACCTGCAGAATTTTTTTAACATCGCCTATGGAGATTTGAGGGTAAAAGTTTGACGCCATTCCACGAGCGGGCGCAATTTTCAAGCGTGACATGTTGGGTATCAATTTACTTGGTGTAACATATTTCACAATATAAATAAAAATTGG
>NC_133330.1:324006478-324123978 GCF_042186555.1 Aquarana catesbeiana | reverse complement strand
TGAATGGGCTAACGTGCCTGCGTTTCTGGAAAAAAAAAAAAATGCATGCACCTTTCAAAAAAAAAAAAAAAAAAAAAAAAAAAAAAAAAAAAGCAGCTGCAGGGAAATCACGTTGTCTTTTTGACGCTGCTGTTTCTGCACCCGCACTGCCATTTTACATGCGTGAGGGTGCCATTCAGAATGAAGGGCAGCCCGGCACATTTCTGCAGAGCAGTGCATTTTCACTGCGGGTGGTTGAGGACATTGCTGCGATTCCTGCACCCGCAGAGATGTGAACGTAGGGTTAAGCTTTGACAAAAAAAAAGCTCAATTCACATCTATGCAGCTTGCTTTTGAGTGTTTTACCACAATTTGCGTTTTTTATGCTTTTTTTTGGCAAGTTTGTTGTAGGGCAGAAAAAAAAAAAAAAAAAAAGCGCAAAATGCGGCAAAGACACAGGGGTTGATTTGCTAAAGGCAAATCCACAGTGCGGTACAAGTGTACTTGGAAGTGCAGTTGCTGTAGATCTGAGGGGAAGCTCTGCTGATTTCTATCATCCAATCATGTGAAAGCAAAAATGCTGTTGTCCTTGCATGTCCCCCTCAGATCTACAGCAACTGCACTTCCAAGTACACTTGTACCGCACAGTGGATTTGCCTTTAGTCTATCTATCTATCTACACATACACACACACACATATACATACATACAGATTTAGATAGAGATTATAGATAGAGATTAGAGATATAGATTATAGAGAGAGATATAGAGATTAGAGAGATAGCATTTTAAAAAAAAAGTATATGACCCACTCCAAAAACAGAGGCACAAAAATGCTTTGATGTGAACTTGTCCCATAGGAACCCTTGTTAAATATAACGTAAATAAATATACAGCAGACTCCACATTCTGTCCATGACTGGTGTATTTAAGGCCTTACTGAGCAGGAAATCCTCCAGCAAAAGCACTGTGATCATCATCATAGGAGACATCTGATAAGGGACAGTAACAGCCACAACCAAATCTCTAAAACACAGCTACAAAAACCATCTGAAGGTCTCCAGACTTTTATGCAACAGTAAAAAGACAACACTAAGGAATCGATTTAAAAAAAAAAAATAATAATAATAATAATAATAATAATCCCTGTGAGAATGAGCATTTGCACAGTTGTCATGAATAATTCCTGTAGTGTGTATATTTCCTATGATTGTCAGCGCCATCTATCGTCCATAATGCGGTACTTTCCCGATTGAGATGTTTCAAAACAATACTGCATTGCGGCCACTAGATGGAGTCAACAATCACAGTAATGCTCAGACATTCATATTTTCTTTTTTCTCCATAAATAGACCCTGATGTATTATTGTTACTTTAAATATTACAGTAACAAAATGACACAAAATGTGCAGAGCTGCAGAAAGATACAAATGTTTCTAAGTTTGTAAAATGCAACTTTGAAGGTAAAGTTCTGAGCAGGAGGAAACAGACAGAGGATCCTTCCAGAGTCCCTCTACATCACAGAAGCAGGAAAGCAAATCATAGACTTCCCTGCGGAGTACAATCCTAGAGATCAGATTCTGCCGGAACAAATGTATTCATGGCAGGAGGACCAGAGGAAACCTACAGCTTCCATCCTCTGTGTACAGGAACTCCATAGAGTGCATGTCAGGGGATGATGGTGGATGACCTCCCATAGACTACAACTCCCAGCATTCCAGTCTACCATTGTATATCAGTAGCCCTCATAGTATATGAGCACCCCCCCCCCCCAAAGACTGCAATACTGGGAGGTTTAGTCCTCTGTAATACTCATATGATCTTCTCCCATAGATAGCAATGCTGGGAGTTGTAGTGTCCTGTAGCACTCATAATATATGATCTCTGATAGATGGCAATGCTGAGAGTTGTAGTCCCATGTAGCACCCATAGTATAAGATCTCCCCCCCCCCATAGAATGCAACGCTCAGAGCTGAAATCCTCTGCAGCACTCATAGTACATGATCTCTCATACAATGCAATACTGGGGGTTGCAATCCCCCATAGCCCCCTTAGTATAGGAGCTCTCATTAATTACAATGCTGGGAGTTAAAGTTCCCCTGTAGCACTCATAGTACATGATCTCCCCTCCAGATAGAAATGCTGGGGGTTGTAGTCTCCCCCCACAGCACTTACATTATAGGACCTTCTCCCATAGAATGCAATGCAGGGAGTTATAGTCCCTTGCAGCATGTCAAATAAATTATCTTCAATATAGATTGTAATAATAGGAGTTGTAGTCCTATAAATGAACTCCCATGGGATGCAATGTTGGGAGTTGTAGTCCTATAAATGAACTCCCATGGGATGCAATGCTGGGAGTTGTAGTCCTATAAATGAACTCCCATGGGATGCAATGATGGGAGTTGTAGTCCTATAAATGAACTCCCATGGGATGCAATGATGGGAGTTGTAGTCCTATAAATGAACTCCTATGGGAGTTGTAGTCCTATAAATGAACTCCTATGGAATGCAATGCTGGGAGTTGTAGCCCTAATAAATGAACTCCTATGGGATGCAATGCTGGGAGTTGTAGTCCTATAAATGAACTCCTATGGGATGCAATGCTGGGAGTTGTAGTCCTATAAATGAACTCCTATGGGAGTTGTAGTCCTATAAATGAACTCCTATGGGATGCAATGTTGGGAGTTGTAGTCCTATAAATGAACTCCCATGGGATGCAATGATGGGAGTTGTAGTCCTATAAATGAACTCCTATGGGAGTTGTAGTCCTATAAATGAACTCCTATGGAATGCAATGCTGGGAGTTGTAGCCCTAATAAATGAACTCCTATGGGATGCAATGCTGGGAGTTGTAGTCCTATAAATGAACTCCTATGGGATGCAATGCTGGGAGTTGTAGTCCTATAAATGAACTCCTATGGGAGTTGTAGTCCTATAAATGAACTCCTGAGGGATGCAATGTTGGGAGTTGTAGTCCTATAAATGAACTCCTATGGGAGTTGTAGTCCTATAAATGAACTCCTATGGGATGCAATGCTGGGAGTTGTAGTCCTATAAATGAACTTCCATGGGATGCAATGTTGGGAGTTGTCCTATAAATGAACTCCCATGGGATGCAATGTTGGGAGTTGTAGTCCTATAAATGAACTCCCATGGGATGCAATGTTGGGAGTTGTAGTCCTATAAATGAACTCCCATGGGATGCAATGTTGGGAGTTGTAGTCCTATAAATGAACTCCCATGGGATGCAATGTTGGGAGTTGTCCTATAAATGAACTCCCATGGGATGCAATGCTGGGAGTTGTAGCCCTAATAAATGAACTCCTATGGGAGTTGTAGTCCTATAAATGAACTCCTGAGGGATGCAATGCTGGGAGTTGTAGTCCTATAAATGAACTCCTATGGGAGTTGTAGTCCTATAAATGAACTCCTGAGGGATGCAATGTTGGGAGTTGTAGTCCTATACATGAACTCCTAGGGATGCAATGCTGGGACTGGCATCCCTCCATCCTGTATCAGTGAATGAACTCTCTCCAGTGCTGGCTCCGGTCCCTGCTCCCCTCCCCCCTCGGACTCTGCCCCCATCCTCCATACCTGTGGCTGCTCAGCACACTCTTGTTCACCACCACGATCAGGAAGGAGCTGACGCCGTAGAATCCGGCCGCCAGCAGCTTGATAAAGACGCTCATCGTTTCGGCCTCCATCCGCACAGCCTCATCCCTGTGTGCTGGGGACCCCGGGGGGGCTGCTCCTTTAACCCGAGCATGCTGACGTCTACTCACTTCCGCCATGGCTCAGTACGGGCTGGGGGGCGGGGACAAGGAGGGGGCGAGCCAATGGCTGGGGAGGAGGTTTAAGGTAGACAGGGGGGGCCTGCTAAAGTCTAGGGGCGGGGTTATACCCCCCCCCCCCCTGTTGCCAACAGACGTAGGCGTGACACAGTTAAGGGGGTGGGATTTGTCATGAATGGGCGTCTTAGTGGGGGGAAGCCACGCCCCTCCTGGGCTCAGACTGTGCATGGTGGGATTACTTGGCTGTGGGTGGTGTGAGGAGGGGAGGGGGGGGACTACAAATCTCAGCATGTCCTCTGCTGGGGAGTTTAATAATATATATCTGGGTGGGAGAATGCTATTTATAGAAGGGTTCAAGTTGTGGCCATTCTATACAAGTACATTGGTCCAGCGTGGAATGTAATTCTGTATACAGCGCCTTGAAAAAAAGTGTTGGCCTATCACATAAAATCCCAATAAAATACATTTACGTTTTTGGTTGACAGAGAAGACTGAGTACTGTCCGTGATACTTTTTTTATTTGCACTAACATACAATTTTTCAGGACAAGCTTTTGGGGTGCGCCCCCCTTCTTCAAGGTCCGAGCAGTACTGAGTCACACATTTTTAAGCAGAATGTTAAAGAAGAAAAAAAAAGAGAGAGAAAAACAAACAAATACAAGACATTTTTGGTTGTAACATAACAAAATGTGGAACATTTCAAGGGGTATGAATACTTTTTCAAGGCACTTTATATATATCTATATAGATATTTTATTTTATTTTTATTTTATTTTTTTTATATTTGCATTTTTTTTTCCCCCAAGAAAGTGGAGTTACCTTTTAAGTATTATCTCTCTTCTTTTTCAAGGTGCTTTTTTAAGTACTTATATGTTTGTTACAAAGTACTGAAGCTGTTGGATCAGGATGACAGAGGAGAAGGACATCGGTATCGGCTACTTTCTCAGCACACATTTTTATGTTGCCTGTAGACATGGGATGCCTATCATTTAGACACCATAGCACACTGAATTAGATACCCCGGGGCGATGTATGTCACCGATCTGCTGGCAAAACGCCACAAATCAAACCTGTACACTCTATGACAATGAGCAGGCTGTGCCTGGAAGTTATCTCATTTCTGTCTGATGATTGGCTCCTGAAGATGGTGGATTCCGTCTCTAAATTCTTCAGAGAATCTGACATTTTCCAATCACTGCCCCAGTGTTCTCCTATGTCTACAGCTGCCCTGTACCTTTGACATTGACCTCACATGTTACAATCTGATTGTACAATCTCCGTAAAGTAGAACTAAAGGCAAAACTGTATTTTCCATTTCGGATAGAGAAAAGCCGGGTACACACTATGGGGGTTATTTACTAAAGGTAACTCCACTTTGCACTACAAGTGCGCTGCAAGTACACTCAGGGGTTGTTTTACTAAAGGCAAATAGACTGAGCACTTTGGAAAGTGCAGCTGCTCCAGAGCTTAGTAAATGAGGGGAAGCTCTGCTGACTTCGATCATCCAATCATGTGCAAGAAAGGAAAAAAAAAATGCTGTTTTGTTTATTTCCCTTGCATGTGATTGGGTATTCTTCGCAAAGTGAAGCTTCACCTCATTTACTAAAACTTTGGGGCAATTGCACTTGCAGAGTGCACAGTCTTTTTCCCTTTAGTAAATTAACCCCTTACAAGTGCACTTGGAAGTGCAGTCGCTGTAGATCTGAGGGGGACATGCAAGGAAAATAAAAAACAGCATTTTTGCTTTCACATGATTGGATGATAAAATCAGCAGAGCTTCACCTCATTTCAGAGCTTCCCCTCAGATCTACAGCGACTGCACTTCCAACGGCACTTTCAGTGCACTTGTAGTGCAAAGTGGATTTGCCTTTAGTAAATCAACCCCTATGAGTTTTTTTTCCGTGCAATCCAGCGGGTTGCATGAAAAAAAAAAAAAAAACTGACACTGTGCTAACCATGTGAGGTTAATTCAGCGATCTCCCACACTGAGCTGTTGTGTTTTGCCCACCCACCCACCAGAACACTCCGATCAGCACTCTCTGCCATTGGCTGAGAGTGCTGATTGGGAGTCGGTCGGATGCTGGTGTTCCAGCATGCACGTCTGCATAGGTGTGCGCAGGGGGTGTGCCGGGTGTGCCTTGGCTCACCCTAATCACTACATGCAGATTCCCCTACTGCCCAGGCTTCCCCCGTGTTGCACCTTTTCTCAGTGATGCTGCATTCCCCCCTCTCCTCTCCCCGGCTGCTGTGGGGGGTTTCAGAATAGAAAGTGGGCGAAGGGGCTAGTAAATATGTCATTTACTGGCCCCCTCCATTTCTAGATGAACAGTAAACACACAGGGGTTGATTTACTAAAGGGAAAAAGTTGCCCCCTGCAAGAGCAGTTGCTACAGAGCTTAGTAGATGAGCAGAAGCTCTGCTGACGTCCATCATCCAATCATGTGCAAGCAAAAATGCTGTTTTTTTTATTTTCCTTGCACAGGATTGGGTACTCTTTGCAAAGTCAAGCCTTACCTCATTTATTAAGCTCTGGAGCAATTGCACCTGCAGAGGGCAACTGCACTCTGCAAAGTGCACAGTCTATTTGCCTTTAGTAAATCAACCCCACTGCGTTCATTCATAACTGAAGCATAGTAAACTGTGTTTGCAAAGCTTCAGTATGTGAATGAACAGGAAGCTGCTCAGCACGGAGCACTTCCCATTCATTCACTGTCCAGTGCAGTGGAGGCTGCAGAGAAAGGCATGTGTGTGTGAGCTTTGGGGTGCACACCCTAATGCAATAGGCTGTGCCCACCTATGGATGTCTGACAGAAGCCAACTGGCCGGACAGACCGGTGCGACATACACACTAGCCGAATATCGGACCTTTTTTTTTATGCTCTGCGACCGGAGTCCACCCTATTTTGAAGCCTATTAGAACCCATGGCTCTAATCAGATGCTTAAAAAAAACCACCCCCCGCCACTGTAATTCATGCGCCCGGCGTCCTGAAAGGGGCCGGACCCATGAATAGGGAGTGGCCGCGGATAGATTCATGCTATGCATGAATTTATCTATTAATCATATTAGGGGGCGGTGTGGATAGAGGGGGGGCGGTGCCCGTGCGCCCCTTAATGGAGGGGCCGCCCCTGGAAATGACTAAATTTCAATCCATGCATGGCCGGCTTAAGGGAGGGTTATAGCCCCTGTTGGTCCCCCCCCCTCCATCTGTGTCCCATCGGGGAGATTTCATTTCCTGTCCCATAGCTAAAAGTAACAGAAACCCTAATTGCAATAAAATTGCATCATCTATGGCTTGCCTTAGTGTTGTCACCCAAGGACAGGTGACCACCAGGTGAAAATAAAAGGGGAGAAGGCCGAAAAAAAAAGAAAACGAATGCAGCCACCACACCTGTATGCTGGAATATAATACATTTGTGTTTTTGGGTTTAGATACACTTTAAGAATGTATATCTGGATATCAGACCAGCAGAGGGGTCATGGTGACCTGAATACAGATATTGGTAGCTTTATTTATGGTGAATGCAGACTGAGCTGTAATCAGGTATATTCACTGATGGAGAATCTGGGTCACTCCGCACTCTGTCCCTCCCTGACACGTCTGATGACTTAATCCTCCCCGACAGCAGATGTCCACGCCGTGTCCTGATCCCCGCACAGGGGTACAATATTCCTGGATCGTGGATCGTTCTATTCATTGCCTGCAGGGTGACAGAAAAAAGTATTCATACCCCTTGAAATTTTCCACATTATGTCATGTTACAACCAAAAACGTAAATGTGTTTTATTGGGATTTTATGTGATAGACCAACACAAAGTGGCACATAATTGTGAAGTGGAAGGAAAATGATAAATGGCTTTGGCAATTTTTTACAAATAAATATCTGAAAAGTGTGACGTGCATTTGTATTCAGCCCCCTTTACTCTGATACCCCTAACTAAAATCTAGTGGACCCATTAGCCTTTAGAGGTCTAATAAATAAAAATAGTAAATAAAGTCCACCTGTGTGCAATTTAATCTCTGTATAAACACAGCTGTTCTGTGAAGCCCTCAGAGGTCTGTTAGACTTAGTGAACAAACAGCATCATGAAGGCCAAGGAACACACCAGACAGGTCAGGGATAAAGTTGTGGAGAAGCAGGCTTAGGTTATAAAAAAAATATCCCGGTCTTACAAACAAATGGCAACCACCCCAACCTACAGGGCTGGTGCTACCACTAGGCAAACTAGGCAGCCGCCTAGGGTGCACTGCTGCCTAGGTGGGCGCCCGGCCACTGGTGTTTCTACTCTCTTCTCTCTGCAGCAAGCAACTAAGTCTCAGCATCAGAAGGCAGCCGCCACTCCGTTCACACATAGTGTCAGGGGTGCAGTGGCGGCAGAGGACTGTGTCTGTGTCCCGACTCCCAAATAAATAGAAGCAAGCAAACATTCATTGATGGGCGCTGGTGAGGCTGCATTTGATGGGCTCTGGTGAGGCTGCATTGATGGGCGTTGGTGAGGCTGCATTTGATGGGCTCTGGTGAGGCTGCATTTGATGACCGCTGGTGAGGCTGCATTGATGGGTGCTGGTGAGGCTGCATTTGATGGGCTCTGGTGAGGCTGCATTTGATAGGCACTGGTGAGGCTGCATTGATGGGTGCTGGTGAGGCTGCATTTGATGGGCTCTGGTGAGGCTGCATTTGATGGGCACTGGTGAGGCTGCATTGATGGGTGCTGGTGAAGTTGCATTTGATGGGCGCTTCATTAAAAAGGTGGGGTATACATGGGCAGGGCAAAGGGGGTGGAGTCAGGGGTGGAGCCAAGGGGGCGGCAAAAAGAGGTTTCACCTAGGGTGTCAAAAATCCTTGCACCAGCCCTGCCAACCTATAACTAGCCTTTGCAGCAAGGAGCACATGGAAGGGGGACACACTGGATAACTTCTACTTTCCATGTAAAAATACTACCTTAAACCTAATGCCAGCCACAGACAGTTGGAATATCACTAACCCTGACCTCCAACCCCCTCCCTGATCTACTGTAAGTACCAAAGCCTCCTGTGAAACCTAAGGATGGCAGATCTCACATTGCAACCATGTGCAGGGGCCCTAAGTATCTTTTTATATTGTGTTTTTTTTGTTTTTTTTTTTTACATGAGTGTATGAGGGTTTAAAAACAGGGACTACATGTTTTAGTGCATTATTCAATCTAAAGCTGGCCATGCATAGTTTGAAATTCAGCCAGTTCAGCAGGGACTAGATGAATTTTGATCCATGTATGGGCTAGCTAATCGATAATCGTTTTGTGTACAACCAGCATGTTGGATTTTGCCCGAACAATCAGTGCCATCAGTTATAGCCGGCAACACCAATCATTCTATTCTGATGGCGGGGAAGGGGGGAATGTTTGACCATTCTTCCAGAAGCGCATTTGTGAGGTCAGCCACTGATGTTGGATGAGAAGGCCTGGCTCACAGCCTCCGCTCTAAATTCATCCCAAAGGTGTTCTATCGGGTTGAGGTCAGGACTCTGTGCAGGCCAGTCAAGTTCCTCCACCCCAAACTCGCTCATCCATGTCTTTATGGACCTTGCTTTGTGCACTGCTCCAAATCATTTGGTGGAGGGGGGGGGATTATGGTATGGCGTTGTTTTTCAGGGGTTGGGTTTGGCCCCTTAGAGCCAGTGAAGGGAACTCTTAAGGCGTCAGTATACCAAGACATTTTGGACAATTTCTTGCTCCCAACTTTGTGGGAACAGTTTGGGGATGGCCCCTTCCTGTTCCCACATGACTGCGCACCAGTGCACAAAGCAAGGTCCATAAAGACATGGATGGGCGAGTTTGGGGTGGAGGAACTTGACTGTCCTGACTTCAACCAGATAGAACATCTTTGGGATGAGCGGAGACTGCGAGCCAGGCCTTCTCCTCCACATCAGTGCCTGACCTCACAATTGCGCTTCTAGAAGAATGGTCAGACATTCCCATAGACACACTCCTAAACCTTGTGGACAGCCTTCCCAGAAGAGTTGAAGCTGTTGTAGCTGCAGAGGGCGGGCCAACTCAAAATTGAACCCTACGGACTAAGACTGGGATGCCATTAAACTTCATGTAAAGGCAGGCGTCCCAATACTTTTGGCAATATAGTGTATATATAAACCTGACCACTAAAATCTCACGTAAGCTTTAAAGCTGAACTTTGGTGAGGAAAAAATGACATCACTTCCTAAGTTGTATTCTGTCGTATGTGAATTTTCATAACTTCAGAAACCTCTACATTTACAATATGAGACTAGCATGCAAAAAATAAATAAGAAATCATCAATAAATCATTCCTACCGATATTCTTATCATGTGTACGAGGCTTAAGCTGGCCATAGACATTTTGAAACCTGAACCGGCCGAGATTTGACCCATGTATGGGAAGGCTGAATGTTCCCAAGCTGATTGATCGTTCGACTTGGGTACGACCAGCCTGCTGGATATTACATGCGATTATAGGTAGTGGCTAGCAATAATCACCGTCCAGGAAGCAGAAAATTGCTCGGCAGGAGGGATACCCCTGTCAACACTGTCTGTATTGAAGGGGGGGGATCAAGCAAACTGTGGCTGTCTCCTTCTATGGCAACACAATTATCTACCCAGCGATATGAAGAAGCCCTACTGTACTCTGAAAGCTAACAATAAAAACTTTATCCGGCATGAAATTTCCAACTCAATGGATAACCGTCCTCATTTGTTCAGAAATTGTGTTAATGTGCACTAAGTAACATGACCCTGAGCTTAGCCTCGCCATAACCTTGTTAATGAGTCACTCTGCATAACGAACGAAAATGGAAAATTCCCATTAAATACCGGAGCCATGAGGACAAAGACAATAGACCTGAAATGTCTCCGCAGAGAAAAATAGGCCTTTCAGGTCATCTGTCTGTAACCTGAAATCCTATTAGAGGCAGACCCCATTGTCCTTCCTCTAAATCTCTCTATAGACATGGAATTGATCACGTGCCAGTTTGAAAGAGTAATCAAACTTTTGATGACATGTTTAGCCAAAACCAATTAAGACATAAAATCGGTAAAATCCAATCACTTTCAACAAAGTTGCTGTTTTGATTTAATTTCCATTCCTAGATTGTAAAATCTCACGAGCGGGGGCCCTCCGATTCCTCCTGTATTGAATTGTATTGTAACTGTACTGTCTGCCCTCATATTGAGAAGCAGGAAGACAATAGGGAATATTCATTTTCTATTGTCACACAACTGGGTGGGCTCAGAGCGCAGTGCTCTGCCCCAGCCCCCCAGCCCACGCTTTCCTGAAGCCAATTAGAGCCTCGGGCTCTAATTAGGGTTGCACGGATACTAGTATCGATATCGGTGCATACCGAGTATTTGCACAAGTATCGGTAATATTCCTGCAAATGCACCGATACCTGAAACAATAATTTCAGTCTCGGCTCTTTGAGCTGTCGGTGGGTCTCCCCAGTGTTGAAGAAGTCCGGTAATTGGAACTGTCAAAAAAAAAAAAAAAAAAGCAGCCGGAAATGTTTGTTACCAACATTGCTCAGCCCTGAAATACTAAAATAAAAAGAAACATTGTTTCTTTTTGTATATTTCTGTTTCTTCATCTGCAGATTAAAGGGATGAACAAATGTTCCTCTGGTTAACCCCTTATTAACCCCTAATTTACTCTAATCGGCCTTAATTAACTTCCTATTCTCCTGTGTCGCGATCTATGAGTCGTCATCAATGAGGCTTGATCATCGTCATCGCGACACACTTCCACCCACCATTTTGCTTCTGGTAACCGAGCATCAACCGCGACAGCGGTCTACCATTTTTTACAGGCTGATTTCCCGAAAAATCACCTGCTATTCACACCGGGTGCCAGGCCACAGACACCCTTACATGTGAGTTCAACTATTTGGATTTTAAGTTTTGAATAAATCTTTTTTAAACGCTATTGCACAATGAAGTTCCTTCTTTCATATCTACTTGCATGAGGTATATCCACTCCAGGAACCGTCAGCTTAAGAAAATCTCCAGGGGTCTCCCCACCAGTGTTAATTTTGTCAACTAAAACATTTTAGTCGACTAAATGAATACTATTTTAGTCGACTAAAATACGACTAAAACTAAAACAATTGAGATGACTAAAATACGACTAAAACTAAAATGCCATTTTAGTCAAAAGACTAAAATGGGGACTAAAACTAAAAAGCCATTTTAGTCAAAAGACTAAAACTAAATTGAAATTTGACTTCAATATTAACACTGGTCTGTAGTGCATGTTCATACCTCAATACCATAAATAATAACATATTAGATTTTTCACTCCAGCAGTATATAATGAGTTTGGAAATTGTAGAGAAATGTTAACTAATGTATTACAATTTAATTACACCCATTAGATTTTAGTCGACTAAAATGTACTGGAGATTTAGTCGACTAAATACGACTAAAACTAAAACAATTGCAGAAGACTAAAATGGGACTAAAACTAAAATGCCATTTTAGTCCTAAGACTAAGACTAAAACTGAATCGAAATTTGCTGCCAAAATTAACACTGCTCCCCACATGCTTATCTGACCATACTAGAGTTAGTTGGTCCATATTGAGGGGTGAGTTTACATCCATGTGGGGGCACCTTGTCTGAGCACCAAGAAACACGGACTTCGTTATTTCTGAGCACAAGCTCTATTATCACTTGATTGGGACTATTATTGATAGCGACTATAGTGTTGCCATATTATGATATGTTATCTGTTTATTTACTAATATGTAGCACCTAGCGCTGTGTATTTATTTCTTTTTATTTGGTATTTGCACAGCAAATTTTTCACTGCAGTCAATGGCATGCAGTGAGGTCTCAAACCCATAGTGATTCTCCGACAACTCGAGGCATCATTCCTAAAGGGCATGATAACCATGGACTTCCTGCCTTCCAAGCCCCAGACCAAAGCAGGCAGATCCATCTTACCAGGAGGCACTAGGTCCCTTGGAGTCCAACATCACCTGACTGATGCAAGGCAAATTCCCCATACCACTGCCCCCCCTCCCCCCCCCCCCCCTTCCAAAGTCTGAAGGACAATAAACTGGCCCTTTGTTTAGAAAGTTTGGAGAGCCCTTTTCCGGGAGTAGGATCCCTATAAATCCCCATCATACTAGGTGGGATACTGTCCCTAATCAACCCATGCACTAGTGCCATCCAATGTATCATCCAGTGCACAGAAGTGTGCGGGACAAATAGGACCCAAGAGAAGGGGGACCCACTGTGCCCTGTCACGCACTACACACCCAGAGTAATCCATATCTGCCGGTAATCCATATCACTCCTACCCCCCTTACCCCCTCTCTCTCTCTCATGCCCCCTCACCCCCTCTGTCCCTTTCTCTCTCTTACCCCCCTCCCCCACCCCTCTCTTTTATCCCCTTTTACCTTCTCCTCTCTCTTTTTACCCCCTTCACCCTCCCCTCTCTTACCCCCCCTCTCTCTCACCCCTCTCTCTCTCTCTCTCTCTCTCTCTCACTCCCCTCACCCCCTTCTCTTACCCTCTCACCCGATTCTCTCTCTCACCCCTTCTCTCTCTCTCACCCCTCTCTCTCACCTCATCCCCTCTCTCCCTCTCTCTCTCCTATGCCCCCTCACCCCCTCTCTCCCTTTCTCTCTCTTACCCCCCTCCCCCACCCCTCTCTTTTATCCCCTTTTACTTTCTCCTCTCTCGCTTTACCCCTTTCACCCTCCTCCTCTCTTACCCCCTCTCTCTCACTCCCCTCTCTCTCTCTCTCTCTCACCTCCCCTCTCTCTCTCTCTCTCTCACCCCCTCATCCGATTCTCTCTCTCACCCCCTTCTCTCTCACCTCCTACCTCTCTCTCAACCTCTCTCTCTTTCACCTGCCCCCACTCCCCCTTCTCTCTCTCTTTTACCCCCTTCTCTCCCTCACCTCCCCCCTCTCTCTCTCACTCCCCTCACCCCCTTCTCTCTCCCCCTCACTCGATTCTCTCTCTCACCCCTTCTCTCTCTCTCTCTCTCTCACTCCCTTCTCTCTCTCTCTCACCCCCTTCTCTCTCTCGCTCTCTCACCCCTCTCTCACCCCCTTCTCTCTCTCTCTCTCTCACCCCCTCTCTCTCACACACCTCCCCCCTCTCTCTCTCTCACCCTCCTCTCTCTCTCTCTCTCTCTCTCTCACCTCCTTCTCTCCCTCTCACCCCTCTCTCACCCCCCTCTCTCTCTCCTTCTCTCTCTCTCACCCCCTTCTCTCTCTCTCTCTCACATCCTTCTCTCTCTCTCTCTCTCTCTCTCTCTCTCTCTCTCTCTCTCTCTCTCTCTCACACCTCCCCCCCCCTCTCTCTCCCTGACCAATTCTGCCATAAGATGCAAAAAAATGTATTAAACATTAAAAAAAACTCTTTAAAAGAGTGTGTGTGTCTGAATTTATATATATATATATTCAAACTTTGGGTGGGTTACTGCCCTTTCCTTGTCCTTGCTGTTAGACTGGAATGGTGTCAAGGTGGACTCCCTGTTCTCCACCGATATCCATCAACATAAACAAAGGGACACGTTCTCCAATGCAAATATATTTACTGAATCTTCAAATCATCAAAGTCGTCATGTACATCAATTGCAGCTACTGTATACAGTTGCGAGCATCCCTGCTCTTCCTCAGGCTGTATGGCTTGTGTCTGTGTATATATGTATATATATATATATATATATATATATATATTAATATACACACACACACATACCCACATGTATGTGTTTGAGTTGTAGGGTGCACACCCTAATGCCAATGCATTGATAAGAACAGGTAATAAAGCAGATTTTATCCAAAAGGCCAAGAGGTGATTGCTACATGATTGCTCTGTGAAGTGTTCATAGCAAAAACTATCACAATCTTCAGAGTGTGCATGTCAATCCATGGAGAAGATTCCCCCCTCCCTCCCCACCTTTCCCTGTTCTCAAAGTTAAAACCAGGTTGTATTTTGCTGACTGATCACCCTCGTTTCCCTGAAATAAGTTTAGGTGATAAAAGCATGACTCTGGCCACCAAATTTAAATATATAAAAAACATTGCTAGAGGATATATTGTTTGTCCAGATGTTGACTAAGCAAAACCAACACCTACGCATAAGAAAATAAAACACTAAGAGTGGAGGAGCCCATAGACAATGCAGAGCTCCAGGGTAGGATGCTAATCAAAGATGGCGTGGTGTTTGGTGGTAACTAATCATGTAGACCTTTTGTGTAAAGAAAGACTCAAAACATTTGCAGATTTAATCCCATTGAGAACCCTGCAGGGCCTATGGCCTGGCTAATACCAAAGAACAATAGTGTGCAGTGGCCTACATAACGAGGTTATAGTCAAGGTCAAATGTAACCCAGACTGATATAAGGGTGGGGGGGGTACAGTGTGTTTCCTCTCTGTTTGGGTGGCAATGATTTGTGCTTTGCTTTGTTTTGTCTGTGCCTATCCCACAGTTAAGTTGGTGCTTTTGGAAATCTTCACATATTTGAGTGCATTTTTTTTTTTCTTTTTTACACAATTTGAAATTTAGGATTTGTCTTTAATTTTTTCTCCCTAATGCCCCGTACACATGAGCGGATTTTCCGTCAGAAAAATCTTGGATGGTTTTTCCGATGGAATTCCACTCAAGCTTGCCTTGCATACACACGGTCACACAAAAGTTCTGTGAACTTTCGACCGACAAGAACGCTGTGACCTACAACACTACGACGAGCCGAGAAAATGAAGTTCAATGCTTCCGAGCATGCGTTGAATTGTTTCCGAGCATGCGTAGGAATTTTGCGCGTCGGAATTGCTACAGACAATCACATTTTTGGATAATAACTTTTTCCGACTGAAAAATTGAGAACCTGCTCTCAATCTTTTGCTGGCTGGAATTCGGCCAGCAAAAGTCCGATGGAGCATACACACGGTCGCATTTTCCGACCAAAAGCTCTCATCCTTCTTTTGCTGGCAGAATTTCCGATCGTGTGCACGCGGCATTACAGAGGACACAGATAACATTAAAAAAACTCACAGTGTTTCTAAACCCTCACCACTCTATACTGTACAAACCTTAAAATAAGGTGTTTTTCCTATAGCTATACTTCAAAGTGGATGTAAATCCAAACTGGATAACATTAAAGCGGAGTTCCACCCTAAAAAAAAAAAAAATCACCAAAAATCCTAAAAATAATAAAAAAAAAAAAAATTTGAAAAATAAAAAAAACTTTAAACTTACCTAAACCCTTGTTGCTAGGCAGTCTTCCTAATCTGCCTCTTCCTCTTCCGCGGTGTGTTCTGCTCCTCGGTGAGCAGCCCCGTTGTCTTCTGGGAACACCACGGGGCCATTCACAGAACGGAGCGCCATGCCGCTCGCGCGTGCGCAGTAGGAAACTGGCAGTGAAGCCGCAAGGCTCCACTGCCTGTTTCCCTTAGGATGGCGGTGCCGGGACCCGAGAGCCGAGGGACGGGTCGGCCTCGGGCGTCCGACATCGCGGGCACCCAGGACAGGTAAGTACTTATTTAAAGTCAGCAGCTACATTGTTAGTAGCTGCTTACTTTTACATTTTTTTTTTCTTTAGGACGGAATCCCGCTTTAAGTTTTTTTCAACTGTTTTTTTTTTATCCTTCATTATAAACCACTTCAGCTCCAGGCCTTTTCTGGCACTTTTTGTTTACAATCAGTATTTTTTGCTAGAAAATCACTTAGAACCCCCAAACAATCTATTTTTAACTTTTTTAAGCAAAGGCCCAAGCCAATAAATTGTTGGGTTTTGCAATTTTTTTATGCCACATGGTATTCGCGCAGCAGTTTTTTAAATGCAATTTTTTGGGGAAAAAAATTAACTTTTTTTGAATTTGAATGCAAAAAAAACATAATACACACTCCATAAAGACATGGATGAGGGAGTTTAAGGTGGAGGAACTTGACCGGTTTGCACAGAGTCCTGACTTCAACCAAATAGAACACCTTTGGGATGAATTAGAGCAGAGAATGTGAGCCAGGCCTTCTCGTCAGTGCCTGACCTCACAAATGCTCTTCTGGAAGAATGGTCAAACATTCCCATAGACACACTCCTAAACCTTGTGGACAGCCTTCCCAGAAGAGTTGAAGCTGTTATAGCTGCAAAGGGTGGGCCAACTCAATATTGAATCCTATGGACTAAGGCTCGATTCACACCTATGCATGTTGCTTTTGAGCGTTTTTGGAGGTTTTTTTTTCATGCTTGGCACGTTTTTGAGCAGCGTTTTTGTAGCGTTTTTGCGGCGTTTTTGCCGCGTTTTTGCCGCGATTTGCGTTTTGCGTTTTTTTTTTTTTTTTTTCATTTTTTTTTACAGTCTTAAAAAAAAATTACAAAAAAAAAAAAAAAAACGGCAAAAACGCACCAAAAACGCTGCAAAAACGCTGCAAAAACGGTGCACTTGCGTTTTTGATGCTTGTCCATTGAAATCCATTACATGCAAAACGCTGCTTTTTGCATGAAAAAAAGTCCCCGACCCTTTCCAAAAACGCAGAGATACAAAAAAGGAACCCATGTTAAAAAATTCCCATGCATTTCTGCAAAATGCAAAATGCATCAAAAAACGCGCTAGTGTGAATAGAGCCTAAGACTGGGATGCCATTAAAGTTCATGTGTGTGTAAAGGCAGGTGTCCCAATACTTTTGGCAATATAGTGAATTTTACTGCATGCCTCAAGCCTATATATATATATATATATATATATATATATATATATATATATATATATTTTTTTTTTTTTTGGAACTAAACTGTATCTGAGCACCACAAATCAAAAATACTATTTAATTCATTTTTAATATTCAAAGCAAACTCCCCCATCCATGTCTCCATGCTTTATTTTGTCGAGAAATCGCTTTGGAAAACAACCCCCTCCACTAGCATTTCTAGCTGTGGCCATCTTGAGTAAGGATGAGCTCCGGCGTGTTCGCAAACAGCGCGTGCCGAGCCCGCCAGGAAGTCGGCACTGCACAGCGCTAATCACAGGCAGTGAGACATTTCCCGATCTCTGCAGCCGCGCATCTGGACAATGTCTGCCTGTGATTAGCGCTGTGCTGTGCCGACTTCCTGGCGGGCTCGGCACGCGCTGTTTGCGAACACGCCGGAGTTCATCCTTACTCTTGAGCAAGGGCAGATGATTCGTGTAGCATTTACTTCCTGGAATCCATCTGCTCTTTGCTCAGGCATGCAGGCCGGAGGGTGTGCTTAGCTGTGAAAGCCCCGCCTCCCGACGAAGACTCCCGGGATGTATGACATCATTTTGGCCTAGGCCAGAAACCAGGGAGTAACTGAAGAAATACATTTTTTTTTTTTAAAGTCTAAGTAAATATGATTTACCCTCCTATCTATTTACTAATGCAAGCTTAAAGTGTTAAAGTGGAGCTAAACTCTCTCAATCAACATGAACTATTTTTATCTTTATGATAAAAATAGTTCATGTTGATTGAGAGAGTTTAGCTCCACTTCAACACTTTAAACCTGTGGAGGAGGACCATTGATCGTCATTTCCGCACATGGAGACATTACAATATTATCAGAAATGTTCCTTACATTTACAAAGAAAGTTTATTGGGTTGTTTGGTAAGGTTGCTCTGGCCCCATACTAAATATTTCTCTGTAGGTTATGTAATGTTCATGGTATGTCACTTATGCTACATTGTTGCCTTCCCCCATAATAGCACAATAGCATAAAAAGAAGATGATGGAAATCGTTCTGCAATGGGCATTGACCTTGGCTGTCAACTCCTACAGAACAATCACAGGCATTTTAGAGTTCTGGAATTTGAACAGCCAGAAAATGTCCTTGAGACAGGTACTTCCCCGCTTGTAGCTTTTTGAATAGAATATTTTTGGAAAGTCATCATGACTTCAGATTTCTAACTGAGAATTTTTTTTTAATTACTGCAATGCTTCCCTCCAGAAAATGTTTAAAATGTTTTATAAGTTCAAATATTACCATTATGTTAGTGAAGGAAATGCATTTTTATTTGTACTGCTAAATTCTCTACTTAGTTATATACACTATATTGTCAAAAGTATTGGGACGCCTGCCTTTACACGCCCATGAACTTTAATGGCATCCCAGTCTAAAGCCTGGTACACACGATCGGATTGTTGGCCAACAGAGCGTCAGACTTTTGTCAAAAGGGAATGTGCCTGGATCTTGTCTTGCATACTAACGGCACACACACAATTGTCGGCCAACAAACACGAATGTAGTAACGTACTACATCGAATTTCATCTCTTGTTTGGTGAGCATTGATTCTGAGCATGCATGTTTGTACTTTGGACTTTTGTGTGACAGACTTGTGTACTGATGATACGAAAATCTGACAACAGACCGTTGTCCGTCCAAAATTTACTAGCCTGCCATCCAACATTTGTTGGTTGAAAGTTGGACAATAATGGTCTGAAGGAACGTACTAACGGTCGCATTTTAGGCCAACAGTCTGTCATCACACAATCCCCTGCCAACCATCGGACCGTGTGTACGAGGCTTTAGTCCGTAGGGTTCAATATTGAGTTGGCCCACACTTTGCACCTATAACAGCTTCAACTCTTCTGGGAAGGCCGTCCACAAGGTTTAGGAGTGTGTCTATGGGGATGTTTGACCATTCTTCCAGAAGTGCATTTGTGAGGTCAGGCACTGATGTTGGACAAGAAGGGTCTGGCTCACAGTCTCCGCTCTAATTCATCCCAAAGGTTAAATGGGTGTGTGGACAAGGGATTATAGCGGTGCTAGGGTCAGGAAGATTAGAGACCCATCTTCCTGACCCTAGCACCGCTATAATCCCTTGTCCACACACCCATTTAACGTTTGATTATTTAGGGGATGAGGTGCTGTATCCTCTGGTACCATCTAGCCATTTTTACTTTTTACTTTTTTTCATCCCAAAGGTGTTCTATAGGGTTGAGGTCAGGTGCATTTATGACGTTCAGTTTGCAAAGCATGCTGAGTTTTCTTATTAAAAAAAAACACTGCCTGCAATGCCCGTGGCAGCCTGCTTATAACAAAACCAGTGGGTTCCTCTCCCGCTAGAAGGTGTGTCTCACCTCTTTGCAGCAGTCTTTGGAATCTGATCTCCATTTCTATTTCACAGGAGATCTGCTCTCTGAACCTCATATAAGCTACTACTCTAATAACTCTTGTCTTTGGCTCAAATATACATTTGCAGTATTTCACATTTAATATAGTAATATTTCATATAGTAATTAAAAAAATATATTAATATGCGTGTTTGCATTTACCAGAATAAAATACAGTATATATTGTCAAAAGTATTGGGACGCCTGCCTTTACACACATATATGAACTTTAATGGCATCCCAGTCTTACTCCATAGGGTTCAATATTGAGTTGGCCCACCCTTTGCAGCTATAACAGCTTCAACTCTTCTGGGAAGGCTGTCTGCAAGGTTTAGGAGTGTGTCTATGGGAATGTTTGACCATTCTTCCAGAAGGGAATTTGTGAGGTCAGGCACTGACGAGAAGGCCTGGCTCACATTCTCTGCTCTAATTCATCCCAATGGTGTTCTATTTGGTTGAAGTCAGGACTCTGTGCAGGCCAGTAAAGTTCTTCCACCCCAAACTCTGATTTTGCACTGGTCCAAATCATTTGGTGGAGGGGGGATTATGGTGTGGGGTTGTTTTTCAGGGGTTGGGTTTGGTCCCTTAGTTCCAGTGAAGGGAACTCTTAAGGCGTTAGCATACCAAGACATTTTGGACAATTCCATGCTCCCAACTTTGTGGGAACAGTTTGGGGATGGCCTCTTCCTGTTCCAACATGACTGCCCACCAGTGCACAAAGCAAGGTCCATAAAGACATGGATGAGAGAGTTTGGGGTGGAGGAACTTGACTGGCCTGCACAGAGTCCTGACCTCAACCCAATAGAACACCTTTGGGATGAATTAAAGCGGAGACTGCGAGCCAGGCCTTCTCGTCCAACATCAGGGCCTGACCTCACAAATGCGCTTCTGGAAGAATGGTCAAACGTTCCCATAGACACACTCCTAAACCTTGTGGACGGCCTTCCCAGAAGAGTTGAAGCTGTTATAGCTGCTAAGGGCGGGCCAACGCAGTATTGAACCTTATGGACTAAAACTGGGATGTCATTAAAGCTCATGTGTGTGTAAAGGCAGGTGTCCCATATTTTTGACAATATATACTGTATTTTATTCTGGTAAATACAAACACATATATTAATATATTTTTTAAATTACTATATAAAATATTACTATATTAAATGTGAAATACTGCAAATGTATATTTGAGCCAAAAGACAAGAGTTATTAGAGTAGTAGCTTATATGAGGTTCAGAGAGTAGATCTCCTGTGAAATAGAAATGGAGATCAGATTCCAAAGACTGCTGCGTCAAAGAGGTGAGACACACCTTCTAGCGGGAGAGGAACCCACTGGTTTTGTTATAAGCAGGCTGCCACGGGCATTGCAGGCAGTGTTTTTTTTATAAGAAAACTCAGCATGCTTTGCAAACTGAACGTCATAAATGCACCCTGATGTGTACTCTGGATGCATCCAGGGTACACATTCATTGTTAATGCAATGGTTCAGTGGATACACAGTTGGCTTATGGATATACTGTATATCAAAGTGTGCTTGTAAATGGGGTTCATTCAGAACAGAGATCAGTCACTAGAGTTATACCTCAAGGATCTGTACTAGGTCATGTTCTACCTAATGTGTTTGTAACAGACATAGCTGAAGGTTTGGTGGTCAGAGAGGTATGGCCTTTTGCTGATGACACAAAGGTGTGCAATAGGGTTGATACTCCTGGATGTGTTTGTTACATGGAACATAGTTTGGCATAGCTCCCAACTGTCCCTGATTTTGAGGGACTGTCCCCGATTTGGAACCCTGTCCCGCTTTCATCCTCATTTGTCCCTCATTTTGGTACTTGTGGGTTTAACAAATTTGCCAGAAGGGGGTGTCCTATGCCTATATAGTTTTGCTAATAGGTGTCCCGAGATACCAGTCGGGAGGTATGGGTTTGGCATTTTTGGAATATTGGACAAAGCATGAGAAAATAAACTCAATATTTCTAAATGTAAAATAATACAAATAAGGAAATAAAATCATCAAATCAAGTACAGGGTTGACCAGAGCTATAAAGAAAAAATTTGGGGGGGTGTTTCAGATGGTCATAAAATGAACAAACAGTGTGACCTGGCAATGGGGAAGGGGAATATAATTCTAGGGTGCATCAGTAGGGAGATCAGAGCAGGAGAAAGTCAGTCTTGTTTCAGCTATAGATCTTTCCTTATCACTAGAGGGATCCCCAGGAGAAGGAAGGAGATTCTAAATCCTCTATATAGATCTTTATAGCACTAGAGGGATCAACCAGGAGAAGGAAGGAGGTCCTAAATCCTCTCTATAGATCTTTATATAACTAGAGGGATCACCAGGAGAAGGAAGGAGGTCCTAATTACTCCATATACAGTGTTTTGAAAAAGTATTCATAATTCCCACACATTTTCCACATTTTGTCATGTTACAACCAAAAATGTAAATGTATTTTATTGGGATTTTATGTGATAGACCAACACAAAGTGGCACATAATTGTGAAGTGGAAGGACATAGATAAATGGTTTTCAATTTTTTTTTTACAAATAAATATGTGAAAAGTGTGGCGTGCATTTGTATTCAGCCCCCTTTACTCTGATACCCCTAACTAAAATCTGGTGGAACCAATTGCCTTCAGAAGTCACCTAATTAGTAAATAGAGTCCACCTGTGTGTAATTTAATCTCAGTATAAATACAGCTGTTCTGTGAAGCCCTCAGAGGTTTGTTAGAGAACCTTAGTGAACACACATCCTCATGAAGGCCAAGGAACACACCAGACAGATCAGGGATAAAGTTGTGGAGAAGTTTTAAAGCAGGGTTGGTTTATAAAAAGTATCCCAAGCTTTGAACATCTCATGGAGCTCTGTTCAATCCATCATCCGAAAATGGAAAGAGTATGGCACAACTACAAACCTACAAAGACATGGCCGTCCACCTAAACTGACAGGCTGGACAAGGAGAACATTAATCAGAGAAGCAGACAAGAGGCCCATGGTAACTCTGGAGGAGCTGCAGAGATCCACAGCTCAGATGGGAGAATCTGTCCACAGGACAACTATTAGTCGTGTTCTCCACAAATCTGACCTTTATGGAAGAGTGACAAGAAGAAAGTCATTGTTGAAAGAAAACCATAAGAAGTCCATTTTCAGTTTGCGAGAAGCCATGTGTGGGGGCACATCAGACATGTGGAAGAACGTCTGGTCAGATGAGACCAAAAATGAACTTTTTGGCCTAAAAGCAAAAAAGCAAAACGCTATGTGTGGTGGAAAACTAACACTGCACACTACCCTGAACACACCATCCCCACCGTGAAACATGGTGGTGGCAGTATCATGTTGTGGGGATGCTTTTCTTGATAGGAAGATGGATGGAGCCAAATACAGGGCAATCTTAGAAAAAAACCTGTTTGAGTCTGCAAAAGACTTGAGACTGGGGCGGAGGTTCACCTTCCAGCAGGACAACGACCCTAAACATACAGCCAGAGCTACAATGGAATGGTTTAGATCAAAGCATATTCATGTTAGAATGGTTCAGTCAAAGTCCAGACCTAAATCCAATTCAGAATCTGTGGCAAGACTTGACAATTGCTGTTCACAGACGCTCTCCATCCAATCTGACAGAACTTGAGCTATTTTGCAAAGAAGAATGGGCAAAAAAATCACTCTCTAGATGTGTAAAGCTGGTAGAGACATCCCCAAAAAGACTTGCAGCTGTAATTGCAGCAAAAGGTGGATCTACAAAGTATTGACTCAGGGGGGCTGAATACAAATGCACCCCACACTTTTCACATATTTATTTGTAAAAAAAAATTGAAAACAATTTATCATTTTCCTTCCACTTCACAATTATGTGCCACTTTGTGTTGGTCTATCACATAAAATTCCAATACAATACATTTACATTTTTGGTTGTAACATGATAAAATGCGGAAAATGTCAAAGGGTATGAATACTTTTTCAGGGAACTGTAGATCTTTATATCACTAGAGGGGTCACCAGCTGGATGAAGGATGACCTGATTTCTCTATATAGAGTTTTATATCACTAGAGGTATCACCAGCAGGAGGAAGGAGGTCCTGATTCCTCTATATCAGGGATATGCAATTGGCGGACCTCCAGCTGTTGCAGAACTACAAGTCCCATGAGGCATAGCAAGACTCTGACAGCCACAAGCATGACACCCAGAGGCAGAGCATGATGGGACTTGTAGTTTTGCAACAGCTGGAGGTCCGCTAATTGCATATCCCTGCTCTATATAGATCTTTATATCACTAGAGGGAACACCAGCAGCAGGAAAGGGGTCCCGATTCCTCCATTGGGACCTTTACATATCACTAGAGCAGTGGTATACAAACTGCAGGCCTTCTGCTTGCCTTTATCTGGCCCTTGGGGCACTAATCCTCCCACTGACATTAATGGGGCATAATTCCTGCCACTGATATCAACAGTGGGGCATCATTCATTCCACTGACACCAGCTATGAAGCATTATTCCTCCCACTGACACCAATGATGGGGCACTATTCCTCCCACTGACACCAATGATGGGACACTATTCCTTCCACTGACACCAATGATAGGACACTATTCCTCCCACTGACACCAATGATGGGACACTATTTCTTCCACTGACACCAATGATGGGGCACTATTATTCTCCCTTACACCAATGATGGGGCACTATTACTTTCACTGACACCAATAATGTGGCATTGTTACCAATGCCGGGACATTTTCAAGGGTATTCCCTTTATCGCAGGTATAGAGAGGGTAAAAAAGGGGGAGGGGTATGCCTGTATATCAAGAATAATGTACAAGTGAATGTGAGAGATGACATCAATAAGGGAGCTAGGGAGGAGGTGGAATCCTTATGGGTAGGGGTCCAAAGGGATGAAACTAAGGGAAAAATAATACTGGGAGTATGCTATAGGCCCCCTAACCTGAGGGAGGAGGGGGAGACGGACCACCTATCAATTTGGATTAGCAGCAAGGATGGGAAGTGTCATCATAATGGGGGGATTGTAATTATCCAGACATAGGCTGGGCGGAAGGAACCATGCATTCGTCCAAGGCTCTCCGGTTCCTAAATGTCTTGCAGGACAATTTCATGGGTCAGATGGTAGACGCACCAACTAGAAACAAAGCGTTACTAGACCTACTAATTACCAACAATACAGACCTGGTCACGGATGTGGAAATAAGGGGCAATTTAGGAAACAGCGATCACAGGTCAATTGGCTTCAGTATAAATCACACAAATAGGAAACATAAGGGGAATACAAAGACACTGAATTTCAAAAGAGCCAACTTCCATAAACTGCGAACCTTGCTAGAAGATATAAATTGGGATAAAATCTTAGAAACAAAGAACACGGAGGAGAGATGGGTTTGCTTTAAGAGCATATTAAATAAGGGCATTAGCCAGTGCATTCCATTGGGAAATACATTTAAAGAGTGAACAAAAGTCCTGGATGGCTTAACTCCAATGTAAAAATCATCAGCATTCAGACTTCACAAAGAATGCAACAAGAAATGTAAGGGTGCAATTAGGGCGGCTAAGATAGAACACGAAAGACACATAGCGGAGGAGAGCAAAAAAAATCCCAAGAAATTTTTTAAGTATTTAAACTGTAAAAAAGGGAGGACAGACCATATTGGCCCCATAAAGAATGATGAAGGGAATCTGGTTACTAAGGATGGAGAGATGGCAAAGGTATTGAATTTATTCTTCTCCTCAATCTTCACGAGGGAAGCGGGGGGGGGTTCAGTAACCACAACTGCAATGTTTATCCTCATGACACATCACAGGGAGCACCCTCATGGCTAACAGAGGACAGAATTAGAAATAGACTTGGAAAACTTAACATTATTACGTCACTGGGACCTGATGGCTTGCACCCAAGGGGTCCTTATGGAACTCAGTCAATTAATTGCCAGACCATTGTTCCTAATTTTTACTGACAGACTACTAACTGGAATGGTACCAGCTTATTGAAGAAAAGCCAATGAAGCACCAATATTTAAAAAAGGGCCAAAATACATCCCTGGGAATTACAGACCAGTTATATACAAGATTTTAGTAATGAAAACGGTATCATTGGCAGTAATCAGCATGGATTCATGAAGAATCGTTCTTGCCAAACCAATCTATTAACCTTCTATGAGGAGGTGAGCTGCCATCTAGATAAAGGAAGGCCCGTAGACGTGGTGTATCTGGATTTTGCAAAGGCATTTGATACAGTTCCCCATAAACGTTTACTATACAAGCTAAGGTCTCTCGGCATGGACCATAGGGTGAGGTCATGGATTGAAAACTGGCTACAAGGGCGAGTTCAGAGGGTGGTGATAAATGGGGAGTACTCGGAATGGTCAGCGGTGGAAAGTGGGGTCCCACCAGGGTTTGGTGCTGGGACCAATCCTATTTAATTTGTTCATAAACGACATGGAGAGTGGGGTAAATAGTTCATTCTCTGTATTTGTGGACGATACTAAGCTAAGCAGGGCAATAACTTCTCTGCAGGATGTGGAAACCTTGCAAGAAGATCTGAACAAATTATTGGGGTGGACAACTACATGGCAAATGAGGTTTAATGTAGAAAAATGTAAAATAATGCATTTGGGTGGCAAAAACATGAATGCAATCTATACACTGGGAGGAGAACCTCTGGGGGAATCTAGGATGGAAAAGGACCTGGGGGTCCTAGTAGATTATAGGCTCAGCAATGCCAAGCTGCTGCTAACAGAGCAAACAGAATATTGGCATGCATTAAAAAGGGGATCAACTCCAGAGATAAAACGATAATTCTCCCACTCTACAAGACTCTTTTCCAGCCTCACCTGGAGTATGCTGTCCAGTTCTGGGCACCAGTCCTCAGGAGGGACGTACTGGAAATGGAGCGAGTACAAAGAAGGGCAACAAAGCTAATAAAGGGTCTGGAGGATCTTAGTTATGAGGAAAGGTTGCGAGCACTGAACTTATTCTCTCTTGAGAGAGGATATAATTTCAATTTACAAATACCTTACTGGTGACCCCACAATAGGGATAAAGCTTTTCCGCAGAAGGGAGTTCAAAAGAGGTTTAACCTTAAACTGCATAGAGGGTTCTTTACTGTAAGAGTGGCAAGGATGTGTAATTCAAAGTCATTTTGACAGTTTGTTCACCTGATCCCTTCCAGTAGGGGCCAGTCTGCTTTGGTTTCAAAGAGTATGGACCAATGTAAGAGAGAAGTGGGTCTTGCGCACCATATCCGAGGGTCACACTTGTCTGTTTCGCTAGATGATGCGCTCCAAGTTCATTCCAATGAAGATGCCGATTTTGTTCCGTGAAGAGGGGGACTCTTCCCTCCTATATAAACACATTGCTGTTCCAGGAAGCAGTCATCCCAGTGCCTCGTCAGAAACGCTTCTCGGGCGTGTTATTTTTGGTCCTTGGAAAAAATCAGGAGGATGGAGGCCTGTGTTTAGGCCTAACGTGGTGGAACAGATCTATAAGGAGAGAACACTTCAAGATGGAATCATGTCAAACCATACTGAAAGTTGTTTAACCAGGAGATTGTTGGCTATCCGTGGATATAAGAGATTCTTATTTTCATATTCCGATACATTCAAACTGCCAAAATATCCCTGCTTTGCATTGGGACCTCTACACCTTGAGTTTGTTCGTTTGCCCTTCAGGCTTACAACCTCTCCAAGGGTGCGCTCCAAGTTTCTTCTCTCCCTGGTGGTCCTTTTATGGCAGAGAGGAGCTTGATTTTACCATTACCTAGGCGATCTGCTTTCGCTGGCCCAGAATCGGGACTCTTCCTTCACACCAGACGCTAGTGCTGTCAGTTCTTAAGGTCTTCGGTTGGCTGTTCAACCAAAAAAATAAATAAATAAATAAAAGCAATCTCACACCTAGCCAATGCCTTATATACCTGGGAGTGTGTATAGGTACTCATCAAAGTCACAGTGCCCCTTCCAGAGTAGAAGTTTTCAACAATTCATCAGATATTTTGTTCAGCACTGATAGCCAACTTTCTCACAGCCAAAACAGTGCCAATAGGTAGTAGGGACGATGGTAGCTGCAATAGTCATGGTCAGATGGGCTCAGTGGAAGGCCTGAGCTTGCCGATTCAGTTTCCTGTCCAGGTGGAATTCAGAGAACATGAGCCAGTTGATTTAAACTTCACCGCAGGTGAAGCAGATTCTGAGCTGGGGGCTAGACAACTAGAATCTTTTTGTCCCCCTTTTGCCGATTACCTGGATAGTAATCACAACCAATGCCAGTACTTGAGGCTGGGGAGCTACTTGCCACAAAAAACTTGTGGTTTTTAATTATTTTTTGGGGGGGGGTTAATTCTCCCTAAAGAGGGCTTGGCATGGGGTCCTATGCCTACTTACTTTTGCTAGTAGGTGTCCCTTGTTCCCATCTCAAAAAGTTGGGAGGTACGTCAGAGATGGCAGCCCTGGCCTGCAAGGAGCCATTCACAACCTTTTTATGCGGATAGAGTGGTCCTAGTTCCACTGCTAGGATGCATGTATTCCATCTAACCAAGAAATAGTTCTGCCGACATTCTTTTTGGTCCGAGATAGCCAACTCGGTCCTCTTCACATCCAGAGAACCTGAAACTCTTATAGAGGTCACATCCTCCCTAGGGTCTTCAGTTCACCTCTTTCTGTTTCCAACAGGATCAAGCGAGGGTGTTTCGTCACATATGGTGACCCATCACATTTGGCTACCCACTGGAGTATGCATGCGCGACGCCGCTATATTCCAACACAGTTGTTTCGTCAGATTAGGCGACTTGTCAGAATGTGTAACGGAAGTGACGTTCCGTCGCCACCATCTTGCTACATCCTGCACTCCTCAATAGTAAGGATACACTGAGAAGGGGAAAGCGGACATCTTGTTACACCCACCGGAGTTTTGCATTTTACACTTATTTGTAACAGTAAACTGAGTTTATATAGTGAAATACAGTACTTAGAAGTACGTCTGACTGGTTAGATGTTGAATTTTGAAAGCAGTGAACTTCTGTCAGATTACGAAACCTATGACATAAGCAGGCTTGCCGCTGCTTTTAAAATTAAACATCTAACGAGTCAGACGGAATTCTAAGTACCGTATTTCACTAGATAAACTTACTTTACTGCTAAAAATAAGTGTAAAATGCAAGACTCCGGTGGGTGTAACAAGATGTCTGCTTTCCCCCTTCTCATTGTATCCTTAGTATGGAGAAGTGCGGGGTGTAGCAAGATGGCGGCGACGGAACATCACTTCCGTGACGGTTTTAGTGTGCTGTTTTGTCCTAAAAGTGTTGGAACGCATATGGCGGCATCGCGCATGTGCACTCCAGCAGGTAGCCAAATGTGATGGGTCGCCATATGTGACGAAACAAGGGCTCAAAGCATTCAGCAGGCTAACCACTTCCTGGATAGTTAAAGTTACTTACAGTTACTTATAGTTACTTACCGCAATTTTCCTTTCCTGACTGGCTCCATGTCAGCACACCTGCCCGCCAATTCAGAGTGCTAGTTACAGAATGCGGTGCTGGGTCAGGCGCTAAAGTGTATGAGTTAAACGTCCTATTATTTTGGGGGTAGGCGGGGCCGTACCCATGTGTGTGCTGACATGGGGCCAGTCAGGAAAGGAAAATTGCGGTAAGTATTTGATATTCAATTTTCCGTTTTCCACATAGTTACCATTTACTCCCTTACCACGTGTTTATCTAAAAATTCAAAACCATTTTACATTTTTTTATTGTTTATTTGGCAAAGAAAAAAAATACAAATTATGCACAAAAAAATTCAACTCTACTATCTATGCTAAGAAAACACAGCACACCACTTTCTTTTTATCAACATAGACCGGCTGTAGAATTTTTTTTTTTAATGAGTATCCATCTTGAGTTTTGCTTGTGACCTCTCTGTTATATGGTTGCTTTACCCTGAAGACGAAGATCCTCATTTTTTTTGCCAGTGGTCAGTGGTAAAACTCCCAACCTCAGCCTGATCTGACATTTCAACGGGTGTGCAGGGGTAGATAGGAATTTAAAGCCAGTGTTCCATCAGAATCAGCGACCCGTCAAAATTGGTAACGAAAGTGATGTTCCTTCAGCTACGCGTGCGTACACTCAGTACCAGCTTGCCTAATCTGACAGAACACTGTCGTCAAAAGAAGACAGAAGAAGACATCTTACTACACCCAGCTATGTCTTTAACCTCCCTGACGGTTTTCCCGAGTGTGGCTCGGGGTTAAATTTCAGCACCATTAGCGGTAACCCCCGCGCCACACTTGGGATTACATTGCAGGATCCTGCTGCACTGTACTTACCTTGTCCCCACGATCCTGCGATGTCCCCCGCTGTGTCTGCGGGCTCTGTCTCCTCCGAAGCCTCTCTGTGCCAGGCTCCGTTCCCTGCAAGCGTAGCGACGCATGGGGGCGGAGCCTGGCGGCAAATTAACAGAAAAGTAAAAATCATAACACATACAGTACTGTAATCTTACAGATTACAGTACTGTATGAAATCATTTCACATCCCTTTTGTCCCCAGTGCTTTGTCCAATGCCCTGCATGCAGTTTTATATTATATATACTGTTCTTTCTGCCTGGAAACTGGAGATTGTCCATAGCAACCAAAAAGTGTCCCTTTACGTCAAAAGTGGCTTTAGACCAGCTAGAAAACAGCGATAGTAAATTAGAACACTTGCAGAATTGAGCGATAGTGAATCGTGGGGAAATTTATTTTATTATTATTATATTATTATTTTTTTTATTATTTATATTTATTTATTATATTATAATTTATTTTTTGTGTTTCAAACTTCATCATACCCGGGATATCTACTAGACTCTTGTTTGGACAGATTTAAGTGTGTTATTGCTAAGTATTACAGGCCTACAATATGAAACGCCAAATTTCCATGCAAAATAATGGTACCGCTTTCAGCACCTAAAATCCGAAATAATCATACCGCCAGGGAGGTTAATTTAACAGTCATTTTATCAATAAAGTGAGCGTATAAAAATAAATATAGTATATTGACATCTGTGATGCTGTTTGCATGTTTGATTTTTAAAGCCTAAAGGATTAGTGCTGAGTAGTGCAGGGTGTACCAACATGGCCTCCGCTACTAACCTACTGCTTGCGTCCAGCTTCTTTAAAAAATGTTAACATCAAATCACCATCACAGATATCATTATACTATATTTATTTATATAAACTCAGTTTTTTTGCTAAAATTACTCTAGCTGGGTGTACTAAGATTTCCGCTGCCGCCTTTTTTTTGACTACAGTGTTCTGTCAGATTAGGCAACCTGGTATTGGCTGTACGCATGCGCAGGTGACGGAACATCACTTCCGTTACCTAATCTGGTGTGTCGCTGGCCATAGATCTTCTTTCCTAGAACTATGAGTCAGTGTTGATGGGGGAATCCCTCCCGCAAAGCTATTGTGTTCTCCTGGCAGGGGGGAGCCGTCCCGGCCTGGAGAACTCACAGTGATAATTGCTAGCGGCTATAACTGCTTGCAATGATCACATGAAAAATCTGATAGGCTGGTTGTACCCAAGTTGATCGATCAATCAATTTAGGTACAATCAGTCTGCCCATACCTGGTTCAGTAGGGACCGGCCGAGATTCGAACCGTCTATGGCCGGCTTAAAAAGTGAGTTCCAGGCAACCAACTGAACACTCTGTTGAAATAAAGTTTTAACTGCCACAGGCTTTGCAATTGTGTTCAGCTCGTCTTGTAAACCAGAAATCCCAGTGGCCTTACTTTTCTCTATTGCAGGTAATACAGCTTGGTCACCAGCCATCAAGCTGTGATTGACAACTCTACCAAAATATAAATTAAAGCTTTTATATTTCCCTGGATTTTTAATTGCTTAATTACTGATACAAACCTGGATAAATATGTAAAAAAAAATATTTTAAGGCAAACAAAAATCTGTAAAATATCTGATAGGAACATTTATTCTGAGGTATCTATTTGTGCTGTTGGGATGCTGATAACTGGGATTGTAGTATGATGGGCTGTAGAGATACCAGATTTTTTTGTTTGCTTGCTGCTGAATTCATGGACAGGACTTTTCATTTCAGGTTTCCCAAGCAATGGAGATGACCATGGTGAATCTATGAAGTTGTCACCCTGTTGTGTTCTGTTGTCTTGTCTGGGAGAAGATGACAATGTCTTCTCTGCTTGTTGAGTCTGGATTTCTACTCCCTGTGGATGTATTTCCACTGGCAGGGAACTTTGTCTTACTTTTCTGGCCTCCAATACCAGGGGTCTCGTGGAAAGCGTGTTGGGAGAATTTTCACGTCTTCTCCCAGATCTTGGAGAATCTTTTACAAGGTGAGAAGCTACAACTGGAAATAAACTGCCAACCTCCGAAGAGCCTTGTTGGTGTCCTGGTGGAGACAGAGGTTTTGAGATAGTTATATAGCTCCATCTTTGCATTTCCACCACACTGTTTGGCCTTGGCACGGATGGTCTTGCACTGCTTGAACCAGAAGACTTTGAGGCTTGCTGTGGCCTGGAATGGGAACCTGGATCATAGTCTACTGTCTTCTTGGGGTTTACTCCATTTATGACTGTTCCCAGCTGACTAAGCTGAGCCCTTTCCTCCCAGGCCAGGTCAGGTCTTGGGCATGGTTTGCTTTCCTGACAAATCTTTTTGACTTCTCTATACCTGAACTGTCTGTCTGTAGGTTCTTTCTCTTCCCTTAGTAATTCAGCCTTCTGTTTTGTCCCATCTGCAGATAAAAATTGTATATTTAACTTCGCGTTAGCCGACAATGACCTTTTAATTGTTTTGTTCTTTAAAGTGGAAGAGGGTGACTTAGTTTGTCTGTAATTCATTAGATCCTTGGCGTAGTTCGTATTGTTCTGAGTAACTAAACTCGTTCCCGTTGTAGGCCTTACACTATCTGCTGGCCATTGGCTGCTGGAGAAATGGATTTGCTTTGCAGGAACGTGCTTTTTTAAGTCAGACAATGTGCTGAAGAAGACACACATGTTTTCCTTCTGGTATGTGTCTGGCTTTGTGTCAACTGCAGTCTGGAAAATAAGGATACACGTAAATTAAATTATGATTTCTGTGAGCATTTAACCACCTCAATACCAGGTCAATTCTGACATGTCTCTAATACATGTAAATGTTTGCATTTTTTTTTTTAAACAAAATTACTTAGAACTCCAAAACAATATATATTTTTAAGCAGAAGCCCTAGAGAATAAAATGGTGGGTGTTGCAATTTTTTTATGTCACACGGTATTTGTGCAGCGATTTTTCAAATGCAATTGTTTTGGAAAAAATACACGTTAATGAATGTTAATGTGTAGAAACACAATATAATATCCATTTTTTTTGTAAACTATAAAAGATGATTTTACACCGAGTAAATAGATACCTAACATGTCATGCTTTAAAATTGAATACGCCCGTGGAATGGCGACAAACTACAGTACTTAAAAATCTCCATCGTTGACACTTTTAGACCCCAGATCTCTCCTCTGCCCTTAAAAGCATCTGGTGAAATGAAGATGGGTTTGATCAGATGCTGTTACAAGCTGGTAATGGCTTGAAAACATCAAACCAAAACCAAAACAAAAACCTTGTCATTTCCAGTTTCATAGACCATAAAGATGATCAAAGAATTTTTGGTCCTACTTCATCTCTATGGTCAGCCGGTGGCTTCAGTCCCAGGTCCCCCGGGAGTAACGAGAGAGCCCAGAAAGGCAGCGGAAGGTGGCAGGGGGGGACCCCTTTCACCACATGTAAAAGCAATTGGATTGCTTTTACATGATTCAGCAAAGATAGTAGGACAACCCCCAAAAAATTCTCAAAATGTATTAATTAGTAAAAAGGTCAGGTCTGAGCATGTAGGCCCTTTACAAAGTAATCTAGAGTGGTTGACTGGGGACAAAGAGAAGGCAAATTTATTAAATATTTTCTTCAGCTCTGTGTATACAAAGGAGCATGGGGGAGCTCATGTCCATAATGGGGGTGGTATTGCCCCAAATAATCCACAATGGCTCAAAAGTGATATGGTCCAGAAATATTTAGACAGAATAAAGGTAGATAAAGCACCTGGACCAGATGGTATCCACCCACGGATCCTAAAAGAATTGAGCTCTGTCATTTCAAGGCCATTGTTTCAAATTTTTAGGAACTCTTTAACCACTTCCCGCCCGCCCTATAGCGGATTGACGTCCGGGAAGTGGTTGTGTTATCCTGACTGGACGTCATATGACGTCCAGCAGGATAACATGCCGCAGCGCGCCCCCGGGGGCGCGCATCACGGCGATCGGTGGAGCGGTGTGTCAGTCTGACACACCGCTACACTGATCTTGGTAAAAAGCCTCCGGCGGAGGCTCTTTACCACGTGATCAGCCGTGTCCAATCACGGCTGATCACGCTGTCAATAGGAAGAGCCGTTGATCGGCTCTTCCTCACTCGCGTCTGACAGACGCAAGTAGAGGAGAGCTGATCGGCGGCTCTCCTGGCAGGGGGGGTCTGCGCTGATTGTTTATCAGCGCAGCCCCCCCGCAGATCACCACACTGGACTACCAGGGATGCCACTAGGACCACCAGGGAAGGGGCAACGTGGATGGCCAGGTATGTACCCCATGGCCATCCACATGTGCCCAATCTGTGCCAATCAGTGCCCACAAATGGGGACTGATTGGCACTATTATGCCAAAGATCTGCCCAGCAATGACCAGATCTGCCCAGCAATGCTATATCAGTGCCACCTGTCATTGCCCATCTGTGCCACCTGTCATTGCCCATCGGTGCCACCTGTCAGTGCCCATCGGTGCCACCTGTCAGTGCCCATCTGTGCCCATCAGTGCCCACCTATCAGTGCCCATCAGTGCCACACATCAGTGCCACACATAAGTACCCATCAGTGCCACCCATATATGCCAATCAATGCCACCTACGAGTGCCCATCAGTGCCGCCTATGTGTGCCCATCGGTGCCACCTATGAGTGCCCATCAGTGCCGCATACCAGTGCCACCTATCAGTGCCCATCAGTGCCACCTATCAGTGCCCATCAGTGCCGCCTATCAGTGCCCATCATCAGTGCCCGTTAGTGCCACCTCATCAGTGCCACCTCATTGGTGCCACCTCATCGGTGCCCATCAGTGCCGCCGTATCAGTGCCCATCAGTGCAGCTATATCAGTGCCCATTATTGAAGGAGAAAGCGTACTTATTTACAAAAAAATTTAACAGAAACAAAGAAAAACTTGTTTTTTTTCGAAATTTTCGGTCTTTTTTTATTTGTTGCGCAAAAAATAAAAACCGCAGAGGTGATCAAATACCACCAAAAGAAAGCTCTATTTGTGGGAACAAAATGATAAAAAAATAGTTTGGGTACAGTGTAGCATGACCGCGCAATTGTCATTCAAATTGCAACAGCGCTGAAAGGTGAAAATTGGGCTGGGCGGGAAGGTGTCTAAGTGCCTGGTATTGAAGTGGTTAATGACTGGAATAGTACCACTGGTATGGCGTAGGGCCAATGTGGTGCCTATATTTAAAAAGGGATCAAAGTCTTTACCAAGTAACTATAGACCTGCTAGTTTAACTTCTATCATCAGGAAGATACTAGAGAGTTTAATAAAAGACCACATAGATGAGTTCTTGCTGTAAAAAAAATATTTTAACAGACAGCATGGATTCATGAAGGACAGAAGTTGTCAAACAATCCTGATTTCTTTTTATGAGGAGGTAAGTAAAACCTTGGACAGAGGGGTGGCTGTGGACGTGGTATACTTGGATTTTGCAAAAGCATTTGACACAGTTCCCCACACATGACTTATGTGTAACGCAGTGGCTGGTGTTTTCTTTGGGGGGGGGGCTATAAACAACCCCCCCTGGTTGGTTATCCAGCCTGGCGCTTACCCCATCTAGGTTGTGGGCGGGCAGCAGGCAGCGGCTCCTGTGTCGGCAAGCGGTGGGCAGCGGCTCCTGTGTCCTCTCCTCCTCTTCTGCATCACGGCGGCTTCCACCATGCGTTTCCCCCCTCCTCCTCCTAGGCGTCAAATAGGATTGCCTGTCCTTTCAGCCAATTGGGTGATGGGTCTCAAGACCCACTTCCTGATTGCCTGGGAAGAGGATCACTGTCACACAACTGGGTGGGCATGGAGCGCAGTGCTCTGCGCCCCGAGCCCACCCTTTTTGAAGCCTCTGGCTCTAATGACGTGCTTCAAGTCCCCCCCCCTTGCCCTTGGAATCCATGGTCCCGCACCCTGAAAGTAGATTAGGGGGCCGGACGCATGGATGGGGGGGGGGCAACCCCTGCACCCCCAATGGACGGGCCGCCACTGTAAGGTAAAGTCAGCAGGCCTGGAAAATTTGTACTGTAAATGGATAGAAAACCGGCTAAGAGACCAAATTCAGAGAGTAGTGGTTAACCACTTAAGGACCGAGCCTCTTTCTGAGATTTGTCGTTTACAAGTTAAAAACATTTTTTTTTGCTAGAAAATTACTTAGAACCCCCAAACATACATTTTTTTTCTAACACCCTAGAGAATAAAATGGCGGTCGTTGCAATACTTTCTGTCACACCGTATTTGCGCAGCGGTCTTACAAGCGCACCTTTTTTGGAAAAAATACACTTTTTTGAATTAAAAAATAAGACAACAGTAAAGTTAGCCCAATTTCTTTTTATATTGTGAAAAATAATGTTACGCCGAGTAAATTGATACCCAACATGTCCTGCTTCAAAATTGCGCCCGCTCGTGGAATGACGACAAACTTTTACCCATAAAAATCTCCATAGGGGACGTTTAAAAAATTACAGGTTGCATGTTTTGAGTTACAGAGGAGGTCTAGGGCTAGAATTGTTGCTCTTGCTCTACAGATCGCGGCGATACCTCACATGTGTGGTTTGAACACCATTTTCATATGCGAGCTTGTCGGGACGGGGCGTGTTTAAAAAATGTTTTTTTTTAATTCATTTTACCTTTTATTTTTACATTGTTTTTTAAAAAAAAAAAATTGTCCCTTTTATTCCTATTGCAATGAATGTAAACATCCCTTGTAATAGAAAAAAGCATGACAGGACCTCTTAAATATGAGATCTGGGGGGTCAAAAAGACCTCACATCTCATATTTACACTAAAATGCAATAAAAGAAAAATAAAAAAAAATTTGTCATTTAAAAAAATTATTAAAAAAAAAATGTCCCTTTAAGAGCTGTGGGTGGAAGTGATGTTTTGACGTCGCTTCTGCCCAGCAAGTGTATGGAGATGGGTGGCCATCTCCCCCTCACTCGTCTCCATACCCAGCTACTGACAGGACCGGATCGCCTCCGCCGCTGCCAATGGCTCCGGTAATGGGCAAAAGGCACTGGATCGCGGCGCAAGGGGGGGGGCCTCTCCCGCCACAGATAAAAGTGATCCACCGCAGAGACTACTTTTATCTTGTAGCGGACCGCCCGCTGCTGCCATAAGAACGATATCCTCCTTCAAACAGCCGCCTTCTAACGACGGCGGGCGGTCCGTAAGTGGTTAATGATTCTTACTTTGAATGGTCTAATGCCGCGTACACACGGTCGGACTTTTCGTCTACAAAAGTCCGACAGCCTGTCCGACAGACTTCCGGCGGACTTTCGGCGGACTTGCAGCAGACTTTCTAACGAACGGACTTGCCTACACACGACCACACAAAAGTCCGACGGATTCGTACGTGATGACGTACACCGGACTAAAATAAGGAAGTTCATAGCCAGTAGCCAATAGCTGCCCTAGCATGGGTTTTTGTCCGTCGGACTAGCACACAGACGAGCGGATTTCGGGTCCGTCGTAGTTACGACGTAAAGATTTGAAGCATGTTTCAAATCTAAAGTCCGTCGGATTTGAGGCTGAAAAAGTCTGCTGAAAGTCCGGAGAAGCCCACACACGAACGGATTACCAGCCAGCTTTAGTCCGTCGGCGTCCGTTGGACTTTTGTAGACGAAAAGTCCGACCGTGTGTACGCGGCATAAGGTTATCAGTGGTGTACCCCAAGGTTCAGTGCTGGGACCCTTACTTTTTAACATCTTTATAAATGATATCGGGCCTGGGATTAAAAGTACCATTTCAATGTTTGCAGATGACACCAAGCTACGCGGCGGAATAACGTCCTTACAGGATGTCTCCAATTTACAAGCCGACCTCAATGCTCTGTCTAATTGGGCAACTAAGTGGCAAATGAGGTTTAATGTTGATCAATGTAAAGTTATGCACTTGGGGGCTAAGAATATGCATCATACATACTAGGGGGGTACAACTGGGGGAATCAATGGTGGAGAAGGATCTGGGTGTTCTGGTAGATCATAAGCTTAATATTAGCATGCAATGTCAACCTGCGATTTCCAAAGCGAGCAAAGTCCTTTCTTGTATTAAGAGAGGTATGGACTCCAGAGAGAGAGATATCATCTGTACAAATCATTAGTAAGACCTCATCTGCAATATGCAGTTCAGTTTTTGGCTCCAGTTCTCAAAAAGGATATCAGGGAACTGGAGAAAGTGCAGAGAAGAGCAACCAAACTGATAAGAGGCATGGAGGAGCTCAGCTATTAGGAAAAATTAGAGGAACTGAATCTATTCTCTCTTCAGAAGAGGAGATTAAGGGGGGGGGGGGGGATATGATCACCATGTATAACTACATTAGGGGTCCATATCGTGAACTTGGTGTTTCTTCAGTGTTTTCACTTTTAGGTCATCACAGAGGACAAGGGGGCACTCTTTATGTTTATAAGAAAACAGATTTCATTTCCAAATACGGAAAGGCTTCTTCACAGTAAGAGTTATGAAAATGTGGAATAGACTCCCTCCAGAGCTGGTTGTGTCCAGCTCAGTGGATTCTTTCCTAAATGTACGTAATATAACTGGGTACTAACATTTATAGGTAAAGTTGATCCAGGGAAAATCCGATTGCCTCTCGGGGGATCAGGAAGGAATTTTTCCCCTGCTGGAGAAATTTGAATCCTGCTGTCCTGGTTTTTTTTTTTTTGCTTTTCTCTGGATCAACTGTGGGTATAGGATTGTATGATTTTTTTTTTTCCCCTTTTATTGGTTGAACTAGATGGTTCTTTTTTTAACCTGACTATGTATATGGTCACTGATCTACTCGACTAATCTCAGCACCCAAAGGGGAACATTATCACATACTATAGGATACAATATAAATGACGTCCCTCTGTTTACCTCAATGTGAGCCCCGCGTGTCTTCTCTCTGGGTGTAATCACTTTCACATCAGATTTGATCAATTCATCATCAATGCTCAGAGAGACTCTGTCCACATTTGTATTATATTGCCTGTTGTTGTAATACAAAATAAATGCATTATTATTATTATTATTATTATTACATTTATACATCGGTCATCAGTGGCACTGTATGGATAGCTTTAGGCTTCATATAATTGTTACAATCTAAATGTAAAATCTCCTTAGACCCATGAACAATTATATTGTACATGAGTCCACTGATTAGATACAAATTGTTTGGATCAGGGGCCATTAGGGGCGCCGCCCCCTCTCTCCAGGCCACCCCCTATATGCAATGGATAGATTCATGCATTGCATGAATCTATCCATGACCACCGCGACCATCCCCTATTCATGCGTCCGGCCCCTTTCGGGGGACTGGGCGCATATATTACAGCGGCCAGGGTTTTTTTTTTTAAGCATCCGATTAGAGCCAGAGGCTCTAATAGGCTTCAAAATAGGGTAAGGTCGGGTCAAAGAGAATGCGTCCGGAGCCCACCCAGGTGCAACACTGATCCTCCTCCCGCCAATCGGGAAGTGGGTCTGATACACGTCACCCGATTGGCTGAAAGGACAGGCGATCCTATCAGACGTCTAGGAGAAGGGGAGTGGAAGTGAGGAGGAGAAGAGCCTCTGGCCGATGCCTGGGTGCCCGGTCCCCGCCACCGCTCCTTGGATGCCCGATCCCCCCGCTGCTCCTCGGTAGGCTTAAAAATAGGGTGGGGTCGGGTCACAGAGGATGCGTCCGGAGCCCACCCAGGTGCAACACCGATCCTCCTCCCGCTAACTGGGAAGTGGGTCTGATACACGTCACCCGATTGGCTGAAAGGACAGGCGATCCTATTGGACGTCTAGGAGGAGGGGAGTGGAAGTGAGGAGGAGAAGAGCCACTGGCCAATGCCTGGATGCCCGGTCCCCGCCAGCACTCCTTGGATGCCCAATCCCCGCTGCTGCTCCTCGGTTTCCCGATCCTCGCCGCTGCTCCACAGATGCCCGCCGCCTAGATGGGGTAAGTGCCGGTGGACCAACCAGCAGAAGCAGGAGGGGGGTTGGGGGGGTTTGAGTTGCTGCGGTTGGGGGCTAGAGGGTCGGTTGTTTGCCATATTCTGGCAGGGGGGGTGGTCCCCCTGTCAGAATACAATAGTACAGCAGGAGAGATCGCCGCACCAACATTGCTTGTTTTGGTACGGCGATCTGTCGTTTTTTTCCCCATAAAACATGCAGTGTGTAGCAATTTTTGTAACGGTCTATGTGTTCACTTTAAATAATCACATACAAGGGAAATTACAAAACAGGGTTTGCCAGAACACTTTTTTACCCAGATGCTTTATAGTTAACACATTTTCACATTATTTACTAACATTCAGTTTACTAGCGGCACCTTTAGTAAATCCACCCCTATGTCCCGCACAAGCTCGCCCCCTGCTGGAATTGTCTTGCACTGATTGACACCATCCAGCAAATTTGTATGTCGCTGGTGTGCAGTATATTTGCTGTAGTCTGTAACTCTTAATTGAAGAAAACAGTTTCAAATGACTAAATGGCTTACATTACTTACAGGCATAGGAAAACATTCATCCATTCTCCAATTTACATTTCTTTGTATCTTTCTCTGCACATGACGGCCAATGACAACTCCAAAGTAGGGTTGCCACCTGACCGGGATTCACCCAGACTAGGGTTGCACCGATACTAGTATTAGTGCCGATACCGAGTATTTGTACAAGTATCGATACTCGTGCAAATGCACCGATACCTGAAACCGTTACTTTCAGTCTCGGCTCTTTGAGCTGTCGGTGGGTCTCCCCTGTGTTAAAGAAGTCCGGTAATTGGAGCTGTCAAAAAAAAAAAAAAGCAGCCGGCAATATTTATTAACAACATTGCTCAGCCCTGAAACACTAAAATAAAAAGAAACATTGTTTCTTTTTGTATATTTCTGTTTCTTCATCTGCAGATCAAAGGGATGAACAAATGTTCCTCTGCTTAACCCCTTATTAACCCTTAATTTACTCTAATCAGCCTTAATTAACTCCGTATTCTCCTCCATTTAATTATTATTTTCCTGCTTTTTTTCTTTTGTAACGTCTATTTTATAAACGATAAACACTTAAAATGTTTTTTTTTTGTTTGCTTTGTTAGTGAATATTTCTACACATATATATATTAAAGGATCACTAAAGTTATTTATTTATTTTAAATAACAAACATTTTAATGCATGGTCCATAGTGGTCCATAGAATGCATTAAGGTGAAAAAACTTTTACCTTTACAACCCTTTTAACATATATTTACACATTTCACATTGAAAAAGCGCTAAATTAAAAAAAAATCAATTTATTTCATTTGTAAATAACTTTTCAATGCTTTGTACCATTGCTGACAGCTGAAGTTAAAACAAAACAGTTGCGGTAGGTATCAGTAATTGATATCGGCGAGAACTAAAAAAAAAAAAGTATCGGTACTCGTACTCATTGTAAAAAAAAAATGGTATCGGTGCATCCCTAACCCGGACAGTTCGGGTTTTGAATCATGTGCCCGGGTTTCAGACCACCTGAAACCTGGACACATTATTCAGACCGGACTGTGACTTGCCAAGTAACTAAGTACCTCAAGCACTGAGTGCATAGGGTGTGCGCCACAGGCAGGGTGTGCCTGGGCACACCCTAATCACCAGGGTTGCCAATCGTCTAGAGGGCTGGCTGCAAGTTGTCTAAGCTGAGTGTCTATGACACTCTCTCTCACACTGATCAGAGCCAGCACAGTTCTCCCCAAAGGACGGGAGAGGAGAAAGGACTGTCTGCTCTTCCTCTTCCTGCCTCTGTGTCTGCCCCCTGCATCCTGTGCCTCAGAGATAGTATGTGTGGTGGGAAATTCTAAGCCCAGCAGCCGGCAGATACATCATGGAGGAAAGGTGCCAATGCCTGAGCTTGCTTTCTTGGTTAAGTGAGCTCACCATCCATTGTCTGTAATTGAAGCCTCCCTCCCTTCTCTTGCCTGCTTTTGAGGGAGTGAGCACACTAAGGTAAGGGGGACTCAGATGTAAGGGGTGTTCTGTGGACTCTGATGTAAGGGGGGCTTTGGGAACCCTAATTTAGGGGAACTCTGATGTAAGTGGGGGCTGTGGTGAGCGGACACCCCTTACCTCAGACCAGAATCAACAGTGTTCTCCCTTAAAAAAAATTGCCATACACCGCTGAAGTGTTCGGGTTTGGCTTGAAGAAAAGGTGGCAACCCTACTCCAAAGTGATTCTGTATGTGCAGATTTTCTGAGTGGGCTTGCAACCCCATATGTCTCATATGCCTAACCAGCACCTAGCAGAGTCTAAAGCCTCGTACACACTATCGGATTGTTGGCCAACAAAACTTTAGACTTTTGTCCAAAGGGCGTTGGCCCAAACTTGTCTTGCATACAAACAGCCACACAATTGTCGGCCAACAAACACGAACGTACTAGACGTACTACGTGGTTTTTCAGCTCTTTAGTGCCACCATTTGGGCTCCTTCTGCTAATTTCGTGTTAGTAGAAGTTTGGTGAGTGTTGATTCGCGCTTTTCATTTCGCACTTTTCAGTTCGTTTCTGAACGGCCGTTCGTCAACCAGCCATGTTGCGGATTCGGAGGAGATAACGTGTTATTTATTATTGGCCTTGGAGTTATTTCTTTGACATTATTTTTTTGGTTGAATAATAATGATTTGATTTGTTATATTTTCTATAATTTTGGATGCATAGAATGCAGTTTTTGGTTAAGTTCTATTGGCAGATATCATGTCTAATTTTCTTTCTTTTTTTTTTTTTTTTTTTTCTAGTTTTCTTTTTTTAATGCACAAAAAAATGTGTAGAATAATTCTTAGCTATGTGTTTTACTTCAAATGACAGTTTGGGAGTCGGCAGTTACATTTAAAAAAATACAATGTAAAATTAACAAGGGACACCAACATAGTTGTATCTTTGATCTTAAAAACTACGGGATAATGGTGTTGTAGTAACTTGCCCAAAAAATAAAAAAAAAAAGCATAATAATATTATTCTTGATATCACTAGAAAAAAAAAGCATTTGAAAAATAATTTGCAATAACTCCATCAGTATCACCAGCAAAGCAGCTTCATTATTATCCCATTAAAGAAGAAGAGAATTGTGCGCTGCATTTCGAGAGTTCATAATTTGCCGCGTCATGAATGTTAATTCTCCATTACGAATGCTAGTTTACAAGACCGACCGCTTCTGCTTCCGAGCATGCGTGTTTGTACTTTGGACTTTTGTCCGACGGACTTGTGTACACACGCTCGGATAATCCGACAACAGACATTTGTCTGCGGAAAATTTTAAAACCTGCCATCCAACATCTGTCTGCGGAAAATCCGACAATTGTCCGATGGAGCGTACAAACGGTCGGATTTTCCGCCAACAGCCTGTCATCACACAATTCCCATCGGAAAATCCGATCGTGTGTACGAGACTTTAGGCCCCTTTCGCACTGATCTGCTGCAGTTTACTCGCAGTGGGGTTGCACAGAGTTTTTCGTGCAGGTTAGCTGTGCTTTCCCATAGACTTGTATTATGTCCTGTGATTTTAGTGCACTTTCTGAAAGCGCACCAAAAGTCCTGCGTGCATATTAGATGTCAATGGGAAAGCCCATGAAAACAGTGAGTACACTGCGCTGCAGCGGATCAGTGTGAAGCCGCCCTTACTCAAACTTTTCAACACCTGGGGAAAAACTTTTAGATCTCAGGGACCCCTGCTAATAATTATTATCTACAGCAGATATGAGAATAAAAAAAAAAATGAAGAACATGGTGTACTTCATGTGTTTGACACCACGGGCTTTTATATACTGTACAACAATATTTTTAGAATTATTAGTAGTAATAATTAAATAAATAAAAAAAAAAAATGGCCAGAAAAGAAACAGACAGTGAAAACTGTAGTGTTCCCTTACATTCAGTGAGTTCAGTGCAAAAGTGAGCCCTTACATTAAGGTTAATGTTTAAAATTAAGTTTAACATTAACATTAAGTTTTACATTGGTTAAGTCCCCAATTACATTAGTGGTCAGTGAAGAGCCTTAAAGCGGAGTTCCACACAAAAATGGAACTTCCGCTTTTCGGAACCCTCCCCCCCTCCAGTGTCACATTTGGCACCTTTCAGGGGGGAGGGGGGTGCAGATACCTGTCTAAGACAGGTATTTGCACCCACTTCCGGCATAGACTCCCATGGGAGTCTACACCTCTTCCCGTCCTGACCGCGCTGTCTGCTGGGAACACACAGCTCCCAGGAGAGAGCGGGGACCACTAGGGACGCGCAGCGCGACTCGCGCATGCGCAGTAGGGAACCGGGAAGTGAAGCCGCAACGCTTCATTTCCTGATTCCCTCACCTAGATGGCGGCGGCAGCTGCCGAGAACCGAGCGGGTTCTCGGCGTCCCCTGCCGACATCGCTGGATCCTGGGACAGGTAAGTGGCAATGTATTAAAAGTCAACAGCTGCAGTATTTGTAGCTGCTGGCTTTTAATTTTTTTTTTTTTTGGCGGTGTGGGTGGACCCCCGCTTTAATACACTGATGGTGAGTGGTGATCAGTGGGAAGAATGCCCCTTTCATTGGTGGTCAGTGGGAAGAATGTTCCTTACATTGGTGATCAGTGAGAAGAATGCTCCTTACATTGGTGGTCAGTGGGAAGAATGTTCCTTACATTGGTGGTCAGTGGGAAGAATGCTCCTTACATTGGTGATCAGTGGGAAGAATGCTCCTTACATTGGTGATCAGTGGGAAGAATGCTCCTTACATTGGTGATCAGTGGGAAGAATGTTCCTTACATTGGTGGTCAGTGGGAAGAATGCTCCTTACATTGGTGATCAGTGGGAAGAATGCTCCTTACATTGGTGATCAGTGGGAAGAATGTTCCTTACATTGGTGGTCAGTGGGAAGAATGTTCCTTACATTGGAGGTCAGTGGGAAGAATGTTCCTTACATTGGTGATCAGTGGGACGAATGCCCCTTATATTGGTGGTCAGTGGGAAGAATGCTCCTTACATTGGTGGTTAATGGGAAGAATGCCCCTTACATTGGTGGTCAGTGGGACGAATGCCCCTTACATTGGTGGTCAGTGGGAAGAATGCCCCTTACATTGGTGATCAGTGGGAAGAATGCCCCTTTCATTGGTGATCAGTGGGAAGAATGTCCCTTACATTGGTGATCAGTGGGAAGAATGCCCCTTTCATTGGTGATCAGTGGGAAGAATGTCTCTTACATTGGTGGCCAGTGGGAAGAATGCTCCTTACATTGGTGGTTAATGGGAAGAATGCTCCTTACATTGGTGGTCAGTGGGAAGAATGCCCCTTACATTGGTGATCAGTGGGAAGAATGTCCCTTACATTGGTGGCCAGTGGGAAGAATGCCCCTTTCATTGGTGGCCAGTGGGAAGAATGCACCTTACATTGGTGGTCAGTGGGAGGAATGCCCCTTACAGATAACTAAAAATATAATTGTTGCACAAATACTTCCTCGAAGTCTGAAGTCTGCTAGAGGTGTCATCAGGACACTGGCACTTTAATATATATCTGGTGGCAGTGCCCAGTGTTACAAACATTTTGAAGTGAGGTTCATCGCATTATATTACCGATCTCGAGTCTGCCTACTGCTCAATATTTACTCCATCATTCTAAATACCGTCTCCAGCTTTCATATTTAGGGGGGGCACATGGGGGGACAAGGACAAAAGTAGGGGGGCCAACTATAAAATGCAATTATATATATATATACACAGTGGGGACGGAAAGTATTCAGACCCCCTTAAATTTTCCACTCTTTGTTATATTGCAGCCATTTGCTAAAATCATTTAAGTTCATTTTTTTTCCCTCATTAATGTACACACAGCACTCCATATTGACAGAAAAACAGAGAATTGTTGACATTTTTGCAGATATATTAAAAAAGAAAAACTGAAATATCACATGGTCCTAAGTATTCAGACCCTTTGCTCAGTATTTAGTAGAAGCACCTTTTTGATCTAATACAGCCATGAGTCTATTTGGGAAAGATGCAACAAGTTTTTCACACCTGAATTTGGGGATCCTCTGCCATTCCTCCTTGCAGATCCTCTCCAGTTCTGTCAGGTTGGATGGTAAACGTTGGTGGACGGCCATTTTTAGGTCTCTCCAGAGATGCTCAATTGGGTTTAAGTCAGGGCTCTGGCTGGGCCATTCAAGAACAGTCACGGAGTTGTTGTGAAGCCACTCCTTCGTTATTTTAGCTGTGTGCTTAGGGTCATTGTCTTGTTGGAAGGTAAACTTTCGGCCCAGTCTGAGGTCCTGAGCACTCTGGAGAAGGTTTTCATCCAGGATATCCCTGTACTTGGCCGCATTCATCTTTCCCTCGATTGCAACCAGTCGTCCTGTCCCTGCAGCTGAAAAACACCCCCACAGCATGATGCTGCCACCACCATGCTTTACTGTTGGGACTGTATTGGACAAGTGATGAGCAGTGCCTGGTTTTCTCCACACATACCGCTTAGAATTAAGGCCAAAAAGTTCTATCTTGGTCTCATCAGACCAGAGAATCTTATTTCTCACCATCTTGGAGTCCTTCAGGTGTTTTTTTAGCAAACTCCATGCGGGCTTTCATGTGTCTTGCACTGAGGAGAGGATTCCGTCGGGCCACTCTGCCATAAAGCCCCGACTGGTGGAGGGCTGCAGTGATGGTTGACTTTCTACAACTTTCTCCCATCTCCCGACTGCATCTCTGGAGCTCAGCCACAGTGATCTTTGGGTTCTTCTTTACCTCTCTCACCAAGGCTCTTCTCCCCAGATAGCTCAGTTTGGCCGGACTGCCAGCTCTAGGAAGGGTTCTGGTCGTCCCAAACGTCTTCCATTTAAGAATTATGGAGGCCACTGTGCTCTTAGGAACATTAAGTGCAGCAGAATTTTTTTGTAACCTTGGCCAGATCTGTGCCTTGCCACAATTCTGTCTCTGAGCTCTTCAGGCAGTTCCTTTGACCTCATGATTCTCATTTGCTTTGACATGCACTGTGAGCTGTAAGGTCTTATATAGACAGGTGTGTGGCTTTCCTAATCAAGTCCAATCAGTATAATCAAACACAGCTGGACTCAAATGAAGGTGTAGAACCATCTCAAGGATGATCAGAAGAAATGGACAGCACCTGAGTTAAATATATGAGTGTCACAGCAAAGGGTCTGAATACTTAGGACGATGTGATATTTCAGTTTTTCTTTTTTAATAAATCTGCAAATATGTCAACAATTCTGTGTTTTCTGTCAATATGGGGTGCTGTGTGTACATTAATGAGGAAAAAAAAAGGAACTTAAATGATTTTAGCAAGTGGCTGCAATATAACAAAGAGTGAAAAATTTAAAGGGGTCTGAATACTTTCCATCCCCACTGTGTATATATATATATATATATATTTCAAGAACAGAATGCACTCCAGAGGTGTTACAAATTCACCTTTGTTTTATTTGTGCAATTTACAATACACTTGAGTGTCAACGTTTCAGTCTGACTAGAGATTTTTATCAAGATGCTAAAAAGTCCCTAGGCGTACATCTGAGAAGGAAGCTGGAGAGTCCCTTTAACATGACCAAGAGACAAAAATTTTCATTATAAAGGGCCAACTCTAATGAGCTAGCTTGTCCTATAAGAAGAGCTGATTTAGCCCTACTTCCATGAGAAACTACCAAGAAGAGTTGAGCCTTCATAATGCTAATTTAAATCTATAGATAAAATGTACGTAATAATTTAAAATCCCCTACAAAAAAAAACACTATAAAACCACATAATGGTAAACATTGCAAAATGAATTGCAATACCTTAATAATAATATAAATAAATACCATATCTTTTTGCAACTATTAATGTGCCACAACAAAAGAAAACAAGATAATAGCCCCAGCTTGTGTTTGTTACTGCAGCATACTTGGTATATCATGCCAATTAACAGTGCCAGTGAATACATAAAGCTTGTATATCATGCCAGTAAATGCATAATCAAAGTTGTAAATCACGCAAATTAGCAATAAATGCATGCACTTTATATATCCTGACAATGGGTATCAAATGCATACAAAAAAACAATATTAAGCCCTGTGCTCAAACGCCCACTACTCTTGTGCGGCAACAATGCCCCAATACATACAGTAAAAAACAAAAGAAAAAGTTACCTGTGCACTATCCCAAATCACTCTGCCTATTTAAATAACTGGATGTTTTTTAGTATCCCTCCAGTGGCTATTAACCACTTGCTGACGGCTCACGCCGATACACGTCGGCAAAGTGGCACGTTCCCACAAAACGACTTATGGGTACATCTTCCCCTTTAAATGCCATAGCAGGAGTGCACATACCCGCTGCACGGCGAGGGACTCGATGCGCGTGGCCGGTGAGCGCAATCGCCGCTGGCCACCCGCAAACGCGGGCACGAGAGCCAGAACAGGGATTTGTGTGTGTAAACGCACAAATCCCTGGTCTGACAGGGGAGAGGAGACAAATCGTTTGTTCCTACTAAGTAGGAACAGCGATATGTTTCCTCCCCCAGTCAGTCTCACCCCCCCCACAGTAAGAAACACTAACGAGGGAACACATTTAACACCTTGATCTAGTGTTAACCCCTTCCCTGCCAGTGACATTTACACAGTAATCAGGGCTCTGATCGCTGTATAAATGTCAATGGTCCCAAAAATGTGTCAAGTGTCCGATCTCTACGCAATGTCACAGTACTGCTAAAAATCGTAGATCACTGCCATTACTAGTGAAAAAAAAATAAAAAAAATAAAAATGCCATAAATCTTTCTCATAGTTTGTAGACGCTATAACTTTTGCGCAAACCAATCAATATACACTTATTGCAATTTTTTTTTACCAAAAATATGTAGAAGAATATATATTGGCCTAAACTGATGAAGAAATTTGTTTTCTCAAAACATTTTTGGGGATATTTATTATAGCAAAAAGTAAAAAATATAGTTTTTTTTTTTCAAAATTGTCGCTCTTTTTTTTTTTATAGCACAAAAAATAAAAACTACAGAGGTGATCAAATACCACCAAAAGAAAACTCTATTTGTGGGGAAAAAAAAGGACGTCAATTTTATTTGGGTACAACGTCGCACGACCGCGCAATTGTCAGTTAAATCGAAGCGGTGCCGTGTCGCAAAAAATAGCCAGGTCATTAAGGGGGCAAATCTTCCGGTCTGTAAGTGGTTAAAGTGTAAGCTCACCTGCCTCTTGAGTTAGTGTAGTGACACTAGAAAACCTCCAGTTATTTAAATGTGCATAGGGATTTGTGATAGTGTGCAAGTAACTTTTTCCTTTTGTTTTTTATCAATATATGTGTGTGTGTGTGTGTGTGTGTGTGTGTGTGTGTGTGTGTGTGTGTGTGTGTGTGTGTGTGTGTGTGTGTGTGTGTGTGTGTGTGTGTATATATATATATATATATAATATATATACATACAGTACATATACCCCTGACAACGGGCATCAAGTGCATAAACATGAAATATTCCTGACAATGGGCATCAAATACAAACACTTTATATATTTGATGCCCATCGTCAGGATATATAAATGATGTATAAACGTTATACATCCTGACAATGGGCATCGAACGTACAAACAGTAAACGTCCAGACAAGACAATAAGTTTTTTTTCATCCAAGGATGGGAGGTCTCATTAGAATGCACCACCTCCCCATAATAGAAACATTAACAACAAGGTGCGAAAATGGGAGTTGTAAGGTGCCAAATTACTCAATTTGAAACAAAATCAAAATTTGCAAAACTTTATTAAATAAACATTAAATATATTAAAATCAACATATGAAAAGTTATACGATCATGGTACACGGTATTTTCAGCTCGAAATACCGCGTACCACAATCTTTTGAATTTTCATAAGTTGATTTTAACGTTTTTAATGTTTATTTAATAAAATTTTGTAAATTTTGATTTGGTTTCAAATTGAGAAATTTGGCACCTTAAAACTCCCATTTCCGCACCTAGTTGTTAATGATTCCAGACAAGACAATGGGCATCAAATGCAAACACTTTATACAGCCTGACAATGGGCATCAAATGCAAAAACAAATTGTATGTCCTGTAAAAAGTAAAAATTCTGTCAATGGAGTCAGTACATACTGTACATGTTAGTAAGTTTGCTATGTCCAGCTGTAAAATTCTGTCAGTGCTGTGGAGTCAGTACATACATTATGTGTGCAGGGAAGGGGTTAAACATCAGGGGCGATCAAAGGGTTAGGTGTGCTCCTAGGGGGGTGCTTTCTAACTGTGTGTGTGTGTGTGGGGGGGGCTTAACTGGAGGAAAGCAGAGATCCGCGTGCGTGCGCCCCAGACCCTGTGCACGAAATCATGCACAGGTACGTGATTTCGTGCAGGAGAGCCACCCTGCCGCAGTATATCTGCGTAGGGTGGTCCTTAACCAACTCCAGACCGCTGCACGCCGATATACGTCCTAAGTTTGAAGAGGAATATCGTTTGCTATGGCAGCAGCTATCTGCCATAACCCCGGTATCCTCTTTTTCGGCCAGCGGTCCGGTTTCCGATAAGAGTGGTCTCTGCGGAGGATTCGCCCCAAGATCACTTTTATTGGTGGCAGGAAAGGGGCCCCCCCCCCTCCCGCCGCGTTCCGGTGCCCTCCGCTGCTTACCGGGGCCGTCGGCAGCGGCGGAGGCGATCGGATGTTCATCCATGCTGGGTATGGGGTCGAGTGAGGGGAAGATAGCTCCCACCCGTCTCCATACCATTGCTGGGCAGAAGCGACATCAAAACATCACTTCCACCCATTTTTTTTTTTTTATTTAAATGGCAAAATTTTTTATTTTATTTTTTTATTGTATTTTAGTGTAAATATGAGATCTGAGGTCTTTTTTGACCCCAGATCTCATATATAAGAGGTCCTGTCATGCTTTTTTTTTCTATTACAAGGGGTATTTACATTCCTTGTAATAAGAATAAAAGTGACACATTTTAATTTTTAAAAGAACAGTGTAAAAATAAAAAATAAAAGGTAAAATAAATAAGAAAAATTTTTTAGTTTTTTTTTAAACGTGCCCCGTCCCGCCGAGGTCGTTTGCAGAAGCGAACGCATACGTGAGCAGCACCCGCATATGAAAACGGTGTTCAAACCACACATGTGAAGTATCACCGCAATCAGTAGAGCGAGAGCAATAATTCTAGCCCTAGACCTCCTCTGTAACTCAAAACATGCAACCTGTAGAATTTTTTTAAACGTCGCCTATGGAGATTTTTAAGGGTAAAAGTTTGTCGCCATTCCACGAGCGGGCGCAATTTTGAAGCGTGACATGTTGGGTATCAATTTACTCGGCGTAACATTATCTTTCACAATATAAAAAAAAAAAATGGGCTAACTTTACTGTCATTTTATTCTCTAGGGTGTTAGAAAAAAAAATTATAATGTTTGGGGGTTCTAAGTAATTTTCTAGCAAAAAAACTGCTTTTAACTTGTAAACAACAAATCTCAAAAAGAGGCTCGGTCCTTAAGTGGTTAAACAATATGTATAAATGATTTATTTTGTTTTTTTTAAAATGTTGATCTTGTTTTGTACCTGTAAAGTCTGTGTCAGAAAATTATTACCAGATATCTGACTAATGGATTGAAGTTCTGATGCATCTATATGGTTGTTCCTGTGACAGAAGTTGATCTAACGATTGACTTTTTGTTTGAACGTGAAGTTGGAGTTTATTCTGACAGTAGAGGAGTCCCCGCTATCAGAATACAATAACACGGTGGGGAAGATCCCTCCATCCATCTTGCTTTTGTGGATGGGGGGGGGGGGTCCGTTCGTTTTTCTTTCGATGAGCTCACTGCCCGATTGAAAAACAAAAACAAAAAAAACAATCCATCTATGGCCAGCTGTAATCAAGAAAGTCAAGAATTTAGTAAAACTGGTTTAGAATTTTAAAATGACGTTAGACTTGCTTTATTATAAGGTGGATAAATTACCTGGAGTCACATGTACGTTCCATGGTGTTGCCAGTACTGCCAACATTAAAGTGCATGTCAGGGCGAACTAAAAGGAAAAAAAAAAACATATTCAGGACATCTCTGAAATTCAAGTATATTTCCCTTTTTTTAAAGAGTAACTAAAGGCAAAACTTTTTTTTTTTTTTCATTTTGGATAAAGTAAGGGAGGGTTATACCCCTGTCAGTTATTTGTTTGCCATCTGTGTCCCATTGGGGAGAATTTCCTTCACTTCCTGTCCCATAGCCAAACAGGAAGTGAGAGGAAATGGCTCTAAAGTGAAGGAATCCATGAAGGCACCAGGACTAGTGTCCCCATTGGAAAATGTCCCCTCTATCACTGTTCTGATGTCAACCCAAAATCTGGGATTTTCTTTTACTTTTACTTTCATAATGGTAAACAGGACAAATAGGGAATGTAAACCTCCCTAACGGGGGGGGGGGGGGGGGGGCACAGACAGCAATTAAAACTGACAGGAGCTCTAAAAAAAAATAAAAAGTTTTGCTTTTTGTTACACTTTAAAATGTTGCAAGTAAAGAAAAATACAGTAATACCTTGGATTACGAGCGTAATCTGTTCCAGAAGAATGCTTGTAATCCAAAGCACTCGTATATCAAGGCGAATTTCCCCATAGGAAATAATGGAAACTCTGATAATCCGTTCCACAGCCACTGCTTGTCTATGCAGCACCACATGTGAGGTGTGGGGGCACCGGAGACACTCGGAGACAACTCAGAGACTTTCGGAGACACTCGGAAACACTGTGAGATGCTCTGAGACGCTCTGTGATGCTCTGAGACCACTCTGAGACACTAGGAAACGCTCAGAGACGCTCGGAAACACTCAGAGACGCTTGGAGATGCTCGGAGACACTTGGAGACATTCAGAAATACTCAGACACTCAGAAACATTCGGAGAGTGTCTCTGAGTGTCTCCGTGTGTCTCCGAGCGGTACTGCACACCCCAGCGGCTTGAATCCTGCTCATCTTGCAAGACAGCGCTCACAAAGCGAGTCAGAATATTTAAAAAAAAAAAATAGTTTGTATTGCGAAGGCTCATAAATCGCATTACTCACAATCTGAGGTTCCACTGTACCTGATGATCTGTGAGAAATCCAGTGTGCTCTTAACATCCTGTTAGGAATAATGACACGGTGCCTTTGCTGGACTGAGGTCCCAAGCTGTGTTGTCAGCTCTGCGGGACTACAGACCTCTGCCTATCCCCCACCCTCCCTGTATCTACAGACATATATTGATTTCTTTCCCAGGAAAAGCATGCAGCTGCTCTTTAAGAAAAGACTTCTTGGGAGATCTGGGAGACTTGCCTTTGTCATCAGGAGTCAGTTCTCCCTGCAAGAATTTTTAAAGTCTGGTAGTAAAGGGGTTGAAAGCAATAAAAGCTGTTTACCTCTACAGAAGCAAGGCAAAAGGAAAATGTATATGGGGACATGCTCTAGGGGAGGGGGAGGCTTGGGAATGACTTTGGGTAATGCCTGGGCTGGACATTACCTTTACATTTATGCTGTAGTGGTGACATTACACCTTATTTATATCTGCTAAGCCAGTGGTCTCCAAACTGCGGCCCTGAGGCTTGCCTCTATCCAGCCTTTGGAGCACTATTCCATCCATAACTGACACCAGTAATGGGGCACTATTCCTCCCACTGATACCAAAGATGGAACATTGTTCCTCTCACTGATACCAATGATGGGGCACTATTCCTCCCGCTGATAACAATGATGGGGTACTATTCCTCCCACTGATACCAATGATGGAACACTGTTCCTCCCACTGATATCAATGATGGACACTATTCCTCCCAAAGACACCAATGATGGGTCACTATTCCTCCCACTGATATTAATGATGGGGCACTATTCCATCCGCTGACACCAGTGGTGGGGCACTATTCAGGGGTCTAAACAGACCTTTGATGTTTCATCTTTGAGACAGAGAAAGGAGATTGAGGACACAGCCCTCAATCTTCTCTGCAGCCTCAGCTGCACTGAATGGACAGGAATAGCTCTGTACAGAGCTTCCAGTTCATCCACAAACTGAAGCATAATAAACACAGTTTATTACACTTCAGTTATGGAGAGAGTCAGTGAGTGGTACTGTCTCTGTCATTTCAGGCAAGGAAGGGGTCGGTAAAAGATATATTTACTGGCACCCTCCCCACTCTCCATCCTGACACATCCCCTGCAGCAGCCAGTGGGGGGGGGGGGACCCGGCAAAGCTGCGGGGGAGGAGAGTGGGAAAAAGACAGTACAGGGGGGACCAGAGAAGAGCACGGGGACTAGAGAAGAGCACAGGGGGGACTGGATAAGGACACAGGGGGGACCTGTAGATGAGCACGGTGACCGGAGAAGAGCCAGGGGGAGGAAAAGGGGGGGGGTCTGAGAGCACAGAACTTGCCAGGAAAGATCACGGGGGGGGGGGGGACAGGAGAGAGCAGAGGGGCAGCAGAAGGAAGCCGGACAGGAGGGGCAGCATATAGAGGAACTGATTGTCAGGGCTGGGCTCAGCCCTTCCTTCTCTGAGCTGGCCACTCAGCTGTTGGCTAATTGCCAGCTCCCATCTCTCTCCACAGTTACTCAGCTGTTGATGATCCTGCTCGTCAGTCCTGCCTACTTAAGCCGTCCAGTCCAGAGGATTTGGCCAACATCACGGAAACTTTCTCCTGTGATCTTATTCAAAACTTGCTTTGCTGACATCCCTTCTGGCTCCAGATCCTGTTTGCTATTCCACTACATTGATCCCCGACTTCCGGCTTGGCTGACTATCCGTTCCGGTTACTGAACTTTGGCTATTTTTTGACTACGTTTGTTCTTTTTACTTTTGTTATTAAACAAGTGTGATTTAACTGTACTTCTGTCTCAGCCTGATTTCATGGTTTCTGACACTGATGCACTCCATGTTCCTCCTGCAGCCACTGAATGCTTGTGGGAGGGAAAGGAGGAGAAGCACCCATTCTGCAGGCTGCAGGAGGTACATGGAGGGCAATCAGTTCCTTTATATGCCGCCCCTCCTGTGCAGGTGTAGAGGGGAGCCGCACAGGCCCCCTGGAGCATGGGGCCGGGTTGCAATGGCGACCCCTGCAACCCCTGTAGTTACGCCCTTGGGCTGCGGATATTACATCTATGCTGATGGTGCCCAAATGCAGTCTTAGACTTTTGATTGTCTACACACAGGTGAGGCTTTAACAGGTAAATACCATGACTAACATGAGAAGACTTGTTTTTAAATAAATGGTCTGGTGACTAGGCGTCTTTAAATTTATTGAACTTTGAAGTTATTTTTTTAATATACTGTACATACACTGCATATGCACACACTTTCTGTTTATAACTGGCACTCCAACCTTTTGAAGTGGGGAAGATTTAGCACCTCCATCAGATTTTACTGCTATTTTATCCCCTATTGGTGAAAATTCCCCCCTCACTTCCTAATCACCTGAATACAGTGAAAGGTGATCTCCTGGTATTTAGGTTTTTTGAAGAATTCGAGGCATACTTGTCCAGATGACCCCAGACCAAATTTAGCAGCATCATTAATCAATAGTTACTGTACCTGACTATTACGCTACAGATAATCTGTCAGTTTGACAGCAGGGCCTGGGGACTAGGGAGGTGCACAGATGCACATTCCTAGTTCTCTGCTGCAATATTTATTCACATTCTCACCACATGGGGCACTGTGCATGTGGAATTAGAAAAGATCTATTGCAGTCACAAGGTGGTTAAGCATAGATTATCTAACCCACTGGTGGTGGTGATCTGGGAGATACAAATGAAACATCCTGAAGTGCCAGTATGGGCAGGTTATCCTCCAGACACAGAGTGCCCAACTTCGGGACAGAGTCCACCTAAAAAAAACAAAGGCAATATTGGTCACAAACTCCAATAAAGCTACCAATCAATTCCCTTCAATGGCTGTAGTTACCAAAGGGAAACAAAGAGTCTTATTTATGAGGAATTTAGGCTTATTGTTTTCTAACAGTATTAAAACACCATACCACCTTGTAGACATGTTGAATTAGTTTCTGGAGGAATATGAATTTGGTCAAAATTTTTGGTTATATGTATCCAAATCTCCAAATGAAATAGTAACAAGTTTTGCTGAAATTCACTTAGTTTTGTTTTGTATATTCATTATCTAACGAATTCCAAATTTTCGAAGCGATTCGAATTCGGATCGGTCAAAAACGATCAACCGATTCGAATTCTGTGTGAAGAATAGCTGTTTATTAAGGAGCGGGCCGGGAAGCCGGCCGCTGTGACTTTAACCACCAATGACTTATCAGCTGTCAGCGGGCTTCCCCACTGACAGCTGAAATGTAAACAAAAGAATGCCGGCAATGAAAAATGCAGAAAAAAAATGCCATGTAGTCCCCCAATCCATACCAGGCCCTTCGGGTCACCTAGGAGGGAGAGGAGGGAGGGGCCACCTAGGAGGAGAGGAGGAGTTGCCTAGGTGGCCAAGCAACAGAAGGAGGAAGTGGGATAGGAAGTACCTGTCGAAACCAGGTACCCACTCCCCCCCCCCCCAAAAAAAAATACATGCCAAATGCGACACGTAAGGGGGTGCTTAAAGCGGAAGTTCCACTTTTGGGTGAAACTCCACTTTAAGGAATCAAAAAGACACCACTTAGAAAAGGAACTGTACATCTACAGTGTTTCTCAACTCCAGTCCTCAAGACGCCCCATCAGGTCATGATTTCAGGATTTCCCTCAGATGAAACGGCTGTGGTAATTACTAAGGCAGTGAAACTGATCAAAATCACCTGTGCAAAGTAATGGAAAGCCTGAAAACAAGACCTGTTGGGGCGCCTTGAGGACTGGAGTTGAGAAACACCGATCTATACAACCAAAATCTCAACCTGCCCAAAGCATTCTCTGATTGGACGAGGTAGAGAGCCTGACTTCACCATCCCGCCTCTCCACCACATCCAATCAGAGAACACTTTGCCTTCATTTGGAAAATGCATAGCATTCCCTGAATGGTGCCAGTGCCGAGCCGCTGACCTCTTGTGTTCAGAATGCAGCTGCTCAGCACAGGAGTCGGAAGCCAGAGGAGATCACTGGAATAGTGGTGTCAATGCAATGATTTCCAGCTTCTAGAGCTCGGATATGCAATTAGCGGACCCCCAGCTGTTGCAGAACTATAAGTCCCATGAGGCATAGCAAGACTGAGAGCCACAAGCATGACACCGAGAGGCAGAGGCATGATGGGACTTGTAGTTTTGCAACAGCTGGAGGTCCGCTAATTGCATATCCTTGCTCTAGAGGGATCCCACTGGTGTGGTATAAGCATAGTTACATAGGTCCAAGCTGGACCTGTGGAACTATGTAAAAATGCCATACTTGGAATTCATCTTTAACCCCTTCACGCCAACCGTACGCAAATATGCGGCCCCTCTGGACTGGGATTTTTTCCGTGGGGCCAAATGATTGCAAATCTCCCTGCGGCACACTGCCAGTACAGGGACCGTGGTCTCACTAAGAGCCTCGGGGCCCGGTTCTAACGTTTGGGACCCGGAACATCCGATTGCGGGTCACCTGATCGCTACGATCAGCCTCTGGTTGGCTATCACAGTCATCAGTCACTGTAAAGCCCGCCCCCATGTTTTCTGTCTCTGTGAATGGACGAGACAGATACATTGTTTCTTTCTCTGTCCTTGTATGTGTAGAAAAAATACCTAGAACAGGGTTTGATCTAGGTCAGCCCCAGGGTTAGTGTTTGGGTCAAAGGTCAGGGTCAAAGGTCAGGGTCAGTATATTTTGGACAGGATTTTTTTTTTTTTTAATTAGTTGGGTAGTATCAGCGTGTTATAGGTAGGATAAAAAAGGCAAAATGTGTACTATTGTTTCTGGGCTGTACTACGGGTTCAAACAACAACTAACACATATATGTGGTATTGCTGCAATCATCAGGAGCAGAAGAATTATTTGGGGTTGCTTTTTGTTGGTAGGTCATGGTAGTAGCAAGAAATATACAGTTAAATTAAAAAGATTTCTTTTTTTTACTGTTTTGGGACAGTTTTCCTTAGATAATAATAATAAAATCAGGAGATATCTTTTACCATTTACCACCAAATAAAAGCCCAATTTGGCCTGAAAAAAACACGGTATACTCCACCTGGATGCACAAAGTATTTGTGATGATATGTACAGTCTTACTAACACATGTCAAAGTTGCAAAATTGGGCTTAGGCATTAAAGTGGACCTTCAGTCATTTTTGTTCAGCTTTCCGTCTATTAAATCTTCTGCCCTTGTTGTTGTTTTAACTTTGGATAGTAAAACATTTTTTTTTGGACAGTAAATACCTTATACAGCCCACTTCCTATTTCTTGTTTGGTAAAAAGCCTCGGCTTATGACATCATCCACAGCTCTCTCTCTCTGTGAGAGTTTGCCAAGAAGGGAGGGGGGATGAGTCATAAGAGGGCCAATGAGAGCTGCAGGGCTGCAGAGCTGGAGGTGTGCCTCTGTGTGTCTGTGTAAATCCAGGAAGTGAACAGGCAGCAGCTTCAGCTGCCCACAGTTAAAATGGCTGCAGCCAGACTCAGTGGGAGGGAGATTTCTGCAGCATATTTGGCAAGTACAGAATCACAGTATATATAAAATAATATGCAAAGTGGTTGGAGGGAAGCTTCAGAATGGCAAAGATGTTTTTATTACAAATTATGTGAGCAGACTGCAGTTCCTCTTTAAGATTTGCTTTACCCTTAGGGGAAGGGGTTAAACATTTATTCTGAGATTTACAGAATCTATTTCATAAATAGGTTTTGAGCTTCTTGGCAGGACTGTACTCCCTTGACAGATGATTCTGTGTTGTGCAGTCTCACTTGGAGACCAACAGAGGGCGTTGCTCTGAACCAGGGAACACCAAACTTGCATTTTCCGCAGGCATGGATTCAGGGCTATTTGGAAAATATGGATATTGGTGACTACAGACATTTTTGTTATGGGGGGAGCCAGCTGCCTCTTTGCCCCAGACTCATTTTAGTTGCCAAATTCTCAAATTTCACTGTAGAGAGTTTTCACATTGTATAAGAGATGGTACATTCAGGGCCGGGACAAGGGGTGGGCAGAAGGGGAAGCTGCCCTGGGCACTGTGGTATCATGTAAAGGTGGAGGAGGGGGGGGGGGTGCCACAAGGGGATTGGGGGGAGGGGATTTGTGTTGGAAGAGGAAATGTGGGGGGAGGCAAGGGGTAAGTATTGTTCTAGGAGGGGAAATTTGGGGGGTCCTAAGTGTTGCTTTAGGGGGATTTGTGTTGGAAGAGGGAATTTAGGGGGAGGCAAGGGGTAAGTATTGCTCTAGGAGGGGAAGTTTGGGGGTCCTAAGTGTTGCTTTAGGGGGATTTGTGTTGGAAGGGGGAGATTTTGAGTGGGGGGAGAAGGTTTGTACTAGAAGAGGAAATTTTAGATTTTAGGGGTAGGGAATTTGTGCTAGGAGGGGTGATTTTTTTTTGGGGGGTGGATGAAGATTTGTGCTGGGAGGGGGACTTCAGCGGGGGGGGGGGGGCAGGGCCGTCTTTAAGGCAGGGCAAAAAGGGCAGCTGCCCTGGGCCCTGTCATTGTTGTGGGGCCCAAAGCAGCTGCCTCATACTTGCCAACTATCCCAGTTTAAATTTCCTTGTCCTTTGAAGTTTTAGTCTTGTGCTGTGTCCCAATATCTCAGTGTGAAGTGCTGGTACTAATGCTGCCCAGCGCTGCCATATTGCTGGGTACAGATGACTCACCTGCAGACCCTGTGTTTACATGTAAATAACCAGCATTCATATGTAAATAGCGGCGGCATTCATAAGTAAATAGCTGCGGCCGGCGGCATTCATATGTATATCATGCCCCCCTGCAGTGAGGAGATGATGTGCTGTAACCTCTAGCAACCAATCAGTAATACTGTACAGTAATCTCTAGCAACCAATTAACAAGCAGAAATCATTTGCTGTAACCTCTAGCAACTAATCAGTGAGCTGTAATGTGTGCTGTAACCTCTAGCAACCAGTCATTAAGGGGTAATGATATACTGTAACCACTGGCAACCAATTGTAATTGCTGCCTGATCTGATACAGTAAACTGATTTTAAGTCTAGCTGATTTATTGTATGTCTCAGAGCATGTGGAGGGTGAAATTGCATGGGGGGGCCCAAGAAAATTTTTGCCCAGGGTCCAATCAATATTAAAGATGGCCCTGGGGGGGGGGGGGGTTCTACTGGGGAGGGGGGGGTGCAGTCTGGCATGTTTGCCCTGGGCTCTAGTTGACCTTGCACTGGGTACATTGTTCCCATTAATTAGCTCTGGTCATAGAAGAAGGGTAGGACAATCTCACCTCACTCTGCCAATTCCTCCTCCTGGTTGCAGAAACACATCTTGTCTTCTCAATCTTCTTCGATTTTCTCTCTGTGGTCGGGACACAACCTGCTTTTAACACACAAAATATTGCACAGATACATCACACTTCCCATCTGGTCTCATTTTGCCTCAAAACAAAAGAATCATTTCAATGCGCACCTTACAGAGGAACTTCACTCCCTCTTACCCATTATCCACGGTTGTCCGTAACTCACATACTCACCTGCCCAGTGGATCCAGTGTTGTCCTGCTGTGATCTGCCACACACCTTGTCCAGAGCTACCATCTTTCTTCCTGATATCGTTGGTTGACGGGCGCCTCTTCCTGGTTCAGGCAGCCTTGACCAATCAATAGGCTTGATAAAAGGGCAGAACCCGAAACGCGTTTCCTGGTAACCTCACACCAGATAATACACTCCAAATCTTGCCAAGCAGAGACAAGGACACTGCTGCTTTCTACACTCTGGCAGGTTTACTGCCCTTTAGAGCTGCACGATTCTGGCCAAAATGACAATCACAATGTTTTTGCTTAGAATAAAAAGATCACGATTCTCGCAGCGTTAAATCCACATTATACAAAAAAAAAAAAATTGGGCTAACTTTACTGGTTAGTTGTGTTTTTTAATTAATTAAAGTGTAATTTTTCCAAAAAAAATTGCATTTGAAGGACTGCTGTGCAAATACAGTGTGACATAAAATATTGCAACAACCACCATTTTATTCTCTAGGGTCTCTTCTAAAAAAAAATATATATATAATGTTTGGGGGTTCTAAGTCATTTTCTAGCCAAAAAAAAAAAAAAAAATGATTTTAACTTGAAACCAACAAATGTCAGAAAAAGGTTTAGTGTTTAAGTGGTTAAACTTCCCTCATTTTCACACCAAAGTGTATTCCTTTGATCTAAAGGACAAATTGTTACAATGTTTATACTTAAGTTCCATTGCTAAAGAATGTTGTGATTCTTGGCAGACTGCCCGTTTTTCCCCCTTTCTTTTGAGGGCTGTCGGCTTTAGCAGAGCAGAGCAGAGAGAATTCTCTGCATAGAAAGAATCAAAGAATCGGGAAATACTTTGCCAAGATCGCAAGGGGGAAAAAAACGCGATAACAATTCTTAGCGATTAATCGTGCAGCTCTATTGCCCTTGGAGAATTGTGCCGGAGAGCGCTTTTGCAATCAGCAGAGATCGCTGGCCACGACGGAGTCAGATCAACATCTTCTCTCTGTAGCTATGACAAGCGCTTATGCAAAGGAGTTTTGTGAGCGCAATACCTTTGTTTTAAATATTAAAAATTGATTACGCTTAAAGCGTTTGTTACCCCAACACTTCATATTCCTGATATATACTGCTGTACAATGTACTTGTATGAGAAAGTATCCTGTCCTCTTTGTATTGCTTTCTTTATGTGAAATCCCTGGTGTCCCTGCCGGTCCCTCTATTAAAAGCTGACCACACTAAGCAGGAGAACACACCGTGGTCAGTTCTCTAGCTTTGCTGGTAACACAGCCTGCTCTCCTCCAATGATCAGGCTTGTCCTGACACGCCCAGCCCCCCCCCCCAATTCAATGGGAAGCTCAGTGTTCTGCTGCTTCTCCTCCCCCCAGATCTTATGCAGCTGAGAACAGAGGGAATGTGATCACTTATAAAAAAAGGGAAAAGGGTATTTATAATTTTTTTTTTTTTTATGTCTATACAAAATTGTTTTGTCTTTCTTTTCTATTTTAAACTGAATGGGTTGTTTTAGAAGGTGATCGTTTACAATTACTTTAATGCACTAGGGGGTGCGACCTATGAGTTTGCTTAAATTCTATTTTTGCCTCAACATTCTTTGTTTTGTTTTTTATCGACTAAGATGCAAAAACAAGATATTGGTACAGCATTAAACATACTCAACATAAACGTAAAGAAGTACAGTGTTTGTGGGGGCGTGGCTTGCCTGGAGAGAAGATGGCCACCTGATCCACCAGCTCTCTCCCACCTCAGCCTAAAAAGAGCCTCAACCGGGACCTACTTCCCCTAAAACATCTCTCAACGATGGGAACATCTTCTCGTGGACCTTCCCAGAGCAGATCCCGGTCCCCAAGAGGAACTGCCAGCAGTGCAAGCCATACGATCCCGGAGATCTTCCGGACGCAACGGACAACAATGGCGTCCTCCCCTCCCGCCTCAAGCTCCTCTCTATCCCACTCGGAGATAACACTCACCCCCACAGATGCAAGCAACGTTCCGCTCCCCCAACCACTACCGTCGCACCGCCAGCCCAGCTTACAAGACCTACAAACAGTGGCGGCTGACATCAAAGATACCTTATTCTCGGCCATCACGGACCTGCGCCATGAGTTACAGGCCATCACAGGCCGCATACAAAAGGTGGAAGACGACGCTATGCGGCAAACCTCTCAAGTAAAAACAATACACCGCAGAGTTGACTGCCACACATTACAACTGAGAGACCTCCAAAGACACGTCGAAGACCTCGACAACCGAGGCCGCAGACACAACCTCCGGATAAGAGGAATACCCGAAGCTGTGGAACAGGACAGAACCACGGCAGTTGTGACAGGCCTCTTCAATCACCTCCTAGACCGCCCTGAACACACACAGATCGGTATGGAACGCATCCATAGAGCCCTCCGCCCTAAAGGAAGAGAATCAGACCCCCCGAGGGACATAATTTGCCACATAAATGACTTTTCCATCAAAGAAGAAATCCTGCAAAAAGCCCGCGAAAAAGCTGTATTGGAATATAACGGACAACCCGTCCACATATACCAAGACCTGTCAGCCATAACACTACGCCATCGTAAAGATTTACGCCCCCTGCTGGACGTCTTGAAAGCGAAAGGAATAAGATACCGCTGGAAGTTTCCTTTCGGTCTCTCAGCTACACATCAAAGCAGCTCTGCCCTCCTCAGAGTACCGGAGGACCTGGATAGCTTCTGCCGCACTCTGGACATCCCGTACACTCCGGTCCCTAACTGGTACTCTGAATTCAACACTCTACCACCAGACCGACCATCATATGGAGAAGAACCCATGGATGCCCACAACACCTCCTTTCGCAGAAGGCGCTCCCCTTCCAATCACAGAACCGGCTCCTCACCTGGCTCCAGCTATCCACCGACCAGCCCCATGACGGCACCCCTCCCTCGCAGGGCCCGAAGAGATCGTTGAAGTCCCAAGCAGATCCTTCTCCCATACGAAACCTCCACCGTGCCTCACTTCTACACTGATTGCCGAAGACCCCTGGAAAGACGTGACACGCCGAGCAATCGAACACTCACCTCCGCCAATGGAACATTCGACAGCCGATTCTTGCCGCTCCAGCAAACCCCATCCACACACGGACTTACGTGACTCTTCCTCAACCTCTCCCCCTGCCATGACCACGCAACCTCTGCCTCTCTCCTCGCTCACAGATCCTCCCTGGAAGACGTACCAGTGGCTTCAAGAATCCACAACATGATACCAGCACTTACCGATCGGCCTCATCGCACCCAAATACCTGACGAATTACCCCATGAACTGCCTATAGACCGGTCTCCTTTCGTCCTACAATCAACTACAGTATGATATAGGTATTGTTTGTTATGCCTGCACCATAGGTAACACTCTATGAGTTAGAATACCTCCTGATAAAGGAAGATTGACAGGCCTCAAGCCTCTTTTGCACCACAATGATTAATATCTCTGCAACGTTTCACTTAGAGTTCTACAATGGTTAGAGTTTTACACTAGTTAAATTCTAAGGCTTAACGCCTATTCTCAGACTAACACCTGAGCAGGGTGCCAGAGGACGGAGCCATTAGAGCCCTATAGACACACCTCCGCCTCTTACCCAACATAACCCTCGGTGATTAGCCTCAGCATATTTTATGATGTTATAACATAATAACGTTGCTCCTGCAGTACCTCTTCCACACCACCAAGCTTACACGAACGGGGAGGTTAACACTAATACCCTATTCCACCCCCAGGATGCTTAATGCACACCCCCAGTTAACATTGCACCCATTGACACAGCAATCCCAACCAAACTCCCCTCCAGCCACACGTGTTGAACCCCCATAACTAGGTTTGCACACCAGCATACATACCATCCCATCCCCTGATTAACCACATTGCTCCATCCTCAGACTACGCTAACCATGCTGGACATGTGAAAGTTATATCTTGCTCTTAATCAAAAAATAACGCCCCATCCTAAAAGGGCCACACATGCGGAAACTCACCTACCTCCCCACCCCTTGCTCCACTCACGCCTCGAAGACACTCGCTTACAACATAAACCAGACCCGTAGCCTACAAGGGGTCATCTCACACTACACACCCCCCGTTCCGTCACCGGTACTGCAGCCAGCAAACTCATTACTGACCTAATGGTTGATCATTACTAAGTTATGAAATGTTTATATGGTTATATTTGACATATTTCTTTGTTTCTGTTAATGATATACTGCAAGCAAAATTACCTTTCAGACAACATGCTTCTAATACATGATTATTAGGTAAACTAAACGAAATACTCCCCATCACTGGTACAATGTCTACAAATGGCGACAAGAATCACCTAATACTAGGTTGCGATACATTACTCCCAACAAACATCTCGTTGCCATTCCTAACCCCGACCTCCATACACTGAATCTCAATGCTCTTCTTTGGGGGACTATTCATGCTCGCATATACTCGCCCCAACACAATTATCTCTTTAACCCCCCCCACACACCTCACCACTATTTCATAACCGCTCTACACATTTTATCCCTCAATTCACACTGTTGATCCCCCACACACACCTCGCATATTAAGGCTGTAGGTGGGATAGACCTTTCGGATCCCTTCCTAGCTCTTATTTCTCTGTTTCCAAATCTTTCGCCAGACAAATCAACCCCCACACAGTGGTATTTACATTCCATTCACATCTCGCACCCAAGAACTATTTTAATCCACTGAATTTTACTGGCAAATATAATTCTAGTGGCTTAGATCACCTGCTTCGGTGATCTAATAGCCACATATTGCCAGTTTAGTCTACCCCCTCCCCGTGACACCCCCCCACCACCCTCTCCTCAACCCTCCCCTCCAGGGTCCTTTTCCCCCCCAATACACCCCCTACCCAGATTTACACTACTTAACGAGACACCCCTCAACCACCTCGAATCAGTGTCGAACATAGCCGAAGCTAACATGCCCAGTCTTAAAATAGTTTCCCTCAATGCGAAGGGGCTCAATACCCCAGAAAAACGCTCCAAACTTCTCCTTACCATGCACAAACTCCGAGCCAGCATAGTACTTCTACAGGAAACGCACTTCCGCTCTGACAGTACCCCTAAACTATCCAATGCCCACTACCCGACTGCTATACATGCAACCAACCCCCACAACAAAACTAAAGGAGTATCGATCCTTCTCGCAAAAAACTGCCCACTGCAAATCATTGACTCTCACGCAGACCCGGAAGGTAGATACCTGTTCATAAAAGGTTCAATCCTCAACAAAACTATAACGGTGGCAAACGTTTATGCCCCGAACAAACACCAAGTTCCATTTTTTAGATCCACCACCACAGCTCTCACAAACTTCCAGGAAGGTACTCTTGTACTGGGAGGTGATTTTAATGTCCCCCTGAATCCCATCCAAGATACGTCCACACACTCGTCGACTCTGCCTTACAAAGCTCTCAAAGAAATCAAATCCCTACTCCAACAACTACTACTCCACGATACCTGGCGCACACTGCACCCAGACGCCAAGGACTACACCTTTTATTCCGCACCACACAATCGCTATTCTAGGATAGACTACCTTTTCTTAACACAAAACGATTTACCCCTACTCCACCGCGCTTCCATCGAACCCATGACTATTTCTGACCACAATCCAATCTCCATGACTTTACAACTCCCTGACTCCACTCCCCGCTCCAGAAATTGGAGACTAGACGCTTCACTACTAGCTGACCCCACTATCACAACTGAAATACAATCCACAATACACAACTTCTTCCGAGAAAATAACCCAGAAGACACCTCTTCTCTTACCAACTGGGAAGCACACAAAAGTGTAATCAGGGGCACCTTCCTTGCAGCAGCAGCAAAACGCAACAGGGAAAGACGGAAACAACACTCTGACCTATTAGACAGAATCCGCAAGCTAGAAGGACAACACAAACATTCACAAGCACTCACAACCCTCAATGACCTAATACAGGCTAGAAAAGATCTACTAGACATACTGGATACACAGATACAACGTAAATATATACTCTCAAAAAAAAAGTTCTATGAATTTGGCAATAAAGCTAGTAAAATGTTAGCAAGAGCCCTACAAGTATCCCGATCCAACAAGACCATACATTATATCACTGATCCCTCAGGACACAAAATTACCAAATCCCCAGAAATAGCTCGCCAATTCGTACAATACTACAGCAAACTATACAACCTGGCCTCCCCCTCACCTGCCAGTGATAATACTACACGCCTCCAAATGATATCTAACTTTCTAAAACAATACAGCCCGAACCCCATATCGGACTCCCTAGCCCAAGACTTAGACACCCCTCTCACACTAACTGAAGTCACTAACGCCCTAAAACAAATGAAAGCAGGTAAAAGCCCGGGACCTGACGGCCTTACTGCCAGCTACTACAAAACCTACGCAGAATTGCTTACGCCTCATTTCCTGAAGGCCTTCAATTCCTTTGCCCAACCAGTCCGCCCCCCACGGGACCTCCTCACAGCTCATATAGCAATCATCCCCAAACCAGACAAAGATCATTCCATAGTCACCAACTACAGACCTATATCACTGCTTAACGTAGACCTTAAATGGTATGCAAAAACCCTAGCCAACAGACTCCTGCCACTGATCCCCCAGCTTATTGATCTTGACCAAGTGGGCTTTGTCCCAGGCAGGGAAGCGAGAGACAACACTCTCAAAGCAATTAACATACACCATTGGCTCACATCTACCAAAAATAGAGGCTTCATGCTCTCGCTCGACGCAGAGAAGGCATTCGACAGAGTGGCCTGGGACTACATGAGGGAGACCCTCAAAGCCACAGGCCTTCCCCAAACGATGCTAAACTTCATTTCAGCACTTTACTCTAACCCCACAGCAAAAGTCCAAGTTAACGGCCACCTGTCGAGTGCCTTCTCTGTGTCGAATGGAACAAGACAGGGATGCCCACTATCCCCTTTAATCTTCATCCTTACCCAAGAACCTTTCCTCAGACGTCTCAATGCTAACCCCGACATTAAGGGGATCCAAATCAATCATCACACATATAAATTAGCCGCGTTTGCCGACGACATCCTCCTGTTTCTTACGGATCCACTTACGACAATCCCAAATCTGCTTCAAGATTTCAAAACCTTCCACACCCTTTCCAATCTCCAAATCAATTTCACAAAATCAACCGCTCTCAATATCTCCCTGCCCCCTGACTTATGTCAACAATGTAAACGTAATTTCCCATTCACTTGGAATAAACACTCAATCCCATACTTAGGCATTCAAATACCATCTTCCCTATCGAACCTCTACGCTTACAATCACTCCCCTCTTCTACAAAAAATACAACTAGACCTAACTAAATGGTCATCGAGACACTTCTCATGGTTCGGTAGGGCCGCAATTATCAAAATGAATATCCTACCCAGAATTTTATATATCCTGCAAACGATCCCAATTAAACTACCGCCCTCATTCTTCTCCATATACCAAAAAACATGCACGACCTTTATTTGGGGGAAAACACGCCCACGACTTAGCTTCAAAAGATTGACGATCCCCAAACTCCTAGGAGGAATAGGGCTTCCTGACATACACAAATATCAACTAGCTTGTCACTTGGCAAGAATCATTGATTGGAATGCACACACCAAACAGAAAGCCTGGATTCAAATAGAACAATCATTCTCCCATATACCCATCCATCACACACCGTGGATCACTCCCCCATTACTACCCCACGCATACTCTCAACATCCGCTGATCAACCCTACATTACTAGCGTTCCGCACTACATGTACTAAACACAATATCTCCTCAATCAAAGGCCCGATGACACCGATACGTCTCAACCCTGAATTCCCACCGGGCATGCATACTTCCTTTTTAGCAAATATTTTGCCCCATCAAACTATCAGAGCGAATCAATTCTTTGAGAATGGCAGCCTCCCATCCCAAACTAACTTAGCTTCAAAACTACACATAGACAAGTTTCCGTTCTGGACGTATGTGCAACTACGGAACTTCCTCCAGAAACCCTCTCCTGCACCGGAATGGTCCCGACCCACAACCCCATTCGAAAACCTCTGTCTAACCGAGGGCACACTCACCCACCTGATCTCCCAAACCTATAACCTCCTACATGTCGAACGTACCCCTACAAAACACTGGACCAACCGCCAATGGGAGCAAGATCTCTCCATTCAATTAAACGACCAAGAGTGGGCCAACATATACACCTTGATTCACAAGGGTTCAATGAACGTGCAAGTCCAAGAAAATGCATACAAAATACTCTCACGATGGTATCGTACACCACACCTTCTACACCAAATCGACCGAACGATACCCTCAACCTGCTGGAGGTGTAAATCGGACATAGGCTCTCTGTTACACATTTGGTGGTCCTGCACCAAAATCCAACCTTTCTGGGTGAAAGTCCACGAACTGACCACACGAATAACCACCTACTCCCTAGACTTTGAACCCCAAATGTTCCTTCTACATCATTCTAAAACACGAATACCGGCATACAATCAATCTCTAGCTATGCATTTGGTGAATGCGGCAAAAATGTGTATCCCCCGCAAATGGCGATCCACAGAACCACCTACCATAAAAGACTGGTTTCACCGCATTCAACAAACAAAGGTCATGGAAGACCTCATCCACCAATCCAAAGACACACAGTCTAAGTTCACTAAAACATGGTCATGCTGGATACATTTCACCACAACGAATGAATACAAAATGACAATGACATGACTGAACGTCCCCGATAGTAGCACACCCTATAGCCACATCCATTTCTCGACACCCCGACGCTGATGAACACGGTCTAACCCAGTGTCAACCCACAGGCTCACCACCCTCTCCTTCCCACATACTCATTTCTCCCCCACTATCCCTCAGTTGTTTCCCTCAGGTTCTTATTTTTATCATTACTTTTCCCTCCCCTTACTGATATTTACTCTACATACCCACAAACACAACAACGAATGAGATACATTATACTCTGTAACCACGGAGCTAATACTGAGCCACACACACACAAACGCATATAACGACTTTCACGTATCTCTGCCCTTCATTATAGTTAAAGCGTTTTAACCTTGCAAGATGAATTGAATGTTCCACACAATGTATGATATCTACCATTTCTATCCTTTGCACCTAGCCTTAAGAATGCAAATATGACTGTAATATTGTACCACGCGATCACCGCGGCTGCGCCCGCACTCTCACATCTTCTTGCGTACCCATTTACCTCTTTATGTACCTGTCAATTTACTTCTGAAAATCAATAAAGACTTGTTAAAAAAAAAAAAAAAAGAAGTACAGTGTTTGGTACATAAATACACAAGAAGTAAATGTTCACAGTTGTACTTTACAATTTGCCTATAGTTCTACGTTAAAGAAATAGAGCCAAATAATAATAATAATAATAATAATAATAATAATAATAAAGCCAAATTGGAAAAGGAATAAAACACATTACAATATAATGATAATATTTTCTTCAGATCTACCAACAACTACAGCGTGTAGTGCAAGGGTCTGATTGGATACAAATTGTATAGATTACAGTAACAGTAAGGGTTAATCCGCATTTGATCCTCCCCCTCTTCCACTGTCCCCAATCTCTCTCCCTATAGAGCAGTGATGGAGAACCTTGGCACCCCAGATGTTTTGGAACTACATTTCCCATGATGCTCATGTACTCTGCAGTGTAGGTGAGGATCATGGGAAATGTAGTTCCAAAACATCTGGGGTGCCAAGGTTCGCCATCACTGGTATAGAGCCTTTGGAGTCACTCTGCATATGCTCAGTTTGGTGTGTATTGCTAGAGAGTTTTTTTTTTTTTACTTGGGGGGGGGTTCATGTGATCAGCACAGAGTCAATCCGCATTGCGTAAAAAGGCTGTTTGATCCTGTCTTCTCTGATCCTCCCCTTCTTCCACTGTCCCCAATCCATCTCCTGCTAGAACAGATCATTGGGGGAACTCTTCGCATGCTCCGTTTGGTGTGTATTGCTAGAGAGCTTCTTTTTTTTTTCTTGGGAGACTGCATGTAATCAGCACCGTCCAGACAGAGGGTCAGGGGTCCTGCAGCCTCATAGGACAGTCAGAGGAGAATGAAAACTCCTCCTACAAGCTTTAACTAGACACGGATAGAAGTCACAAGATTGCTCTATACTGCTGATGAGAAAAGGTGTTTAGCAGTTTATAAAATAATTGCATTTTAATGTTCTGTGTATTGTGGGAGACCAGATATAGTGAATGTAGGCTCCTGGGGTTTAGTAACACTTTAACATGCATAGAAAATATGATGCATTTTCATGTTTGGATTAGTAATGTTCCTCACCTTTACCCCACTGCACCTTTGATGACCTATTCTTTCTATTTTTTAAAAACGCCATTAATAGGAGGAGATGATGAAATAATCATTACGCAGCTCCCTATCTGTATATCTTGTTGCATGCAGCTTTCTGAGATCAGTGGTAAAAGTGCAAGCAATGGAAAATAGACGTATAGATGATATATTATCTACTGACCGCCCAGAATATGATCCGGGCCCAGGATTGGGGTGGAGAAGTAGCACTGTTATCTCTTGACAGGAAGTCCTCTGTGTAACGTACTGAGCTCTGCCCCGCTAATAACATCAATCTGGAGAGATATTAGCGAAATAAGCTATATGTAACCCCCCTGCCATGAATTTCTCTCATTTGGTCTGTTATAAATATAACACTATACTCACTGTGGAACCTAAGGGGTTAATCCTCTGCATTGCGTAAAAGGGCTGTTTGATCCTGTCTTCTCTGATCCTCCCCTTCTTCCACTGTCCCCAATCCATCTCCTGATAGAACAGAGCATTGGGGGAACTCTGCACATGCCCAGTTTGGTGTGTATTGCTAGAGAGCTTCTTTTTTTTTTTCTTGGGAGAGTGCATGTGATCAGCACTGTCCAGAAAGAAAGTCAGGGGCCCTGCAGCCTCATAGGACAGTCAGAGAAGAATGAAAACTCCTCCTACAAGCTTTAGCCAGACACTGATAGAAGTCACAAGACTGCTCTATACTGCTGATGAGAAAAAGGTATTTAGCGGTTTATATTTACTAAAATAATTGCATTTCCATGTTCTGTGTACCGTGGGAGACCGGATATAGTGAATGCAGGGTCCTGGGTTTAGTAACACTTTAAAGGGGTTGTAAACCCTTGTATTTTTTCACCTTAATGCATCCTATGCATCAAGGTGAATAAACTTCTGACAGTGACCGGCCCCCAGCCCCCCTGTTTTACTCACCTCAGCGCGTTCATTCCCTCGGCGGAGACACTTTTTACCTCTCTGCCTGGTGTTCTCAGCTCTTGATTGGATAGATTGATAGCAGCACAGCCATTGGCTCCCACGCTGCTGTCAATCAAATCCAATGACGAGGGGGGGCGGGGCTGAGTCCGTAATTCTGTGTCTATGCACGCAAATGCTGGACTCGGGAGCGCGTACGCAAGGTAACCCCCCGGGAGAGAGCGCTTCTCCTTGGGGGTTTACCGATGCCAGGAGAAGCCACAAGACCCCAGAAGAGGAGGATCAGGGCCACACTGTGCAAAACGAACTGCACAGTGGGGGTAAGTATGACATGTTTGCTATTTAACCGCTTGCCGACCGGGGCACGCCGATGTACGTCGGCAGAGCGGCACGGCTGGGCAAATGGGCGTACCTGTACGTCCATTTGAATTTCCCGCCGTGCCCGTGCGTGCGCGCCGCCGGCGGCGCGCGCACACGCCGGCCGGGAGCTCCGTGAGTCGGGTCGCGGGTCCCGCGGACTCGATCGCCGCGGGGATACCCGCAATCGCCTCACGGAGCGGATGAACGGGGAGATGCCGTTGTAAACAGCATCTCCCCGTTCTGCCTAGTGACAAGTGTCACTCGATCTCTGCTCCCTGTCATCGGAGCAGAGATCAGTGACGTCACCCACACAGCCCATCCCCCTACAGTTAGTAATCACTCCCTAGGACACACTTAACCCCTCCCCGCCCCCTAGTGGTTAACCCCTTCACTGCCAGTGTCATTTACACAATAATCAGTGCATTTTTAATCGCACTGATCGCTGTATAAATGACAATGGTCCCAAAAATGTGTCAAAAATGTCCGACATGTCCGCCATAACGTCGCAGTCACAATAAAAATCGCTGATCGCCGCCATTACTAGTAAAAAAAAAATTATTAATAAAAATGCCATAAAACTATCCCCTATTTAGTAAACACTATAACGTTTGCGCAAACCAATTAATAAACGCTTATTGCGATTTTTTTTTACCAAAAATATGTAGAAGAATACGATCGGCCTAAACTGAAGAAAAAAAATGTTTTTTTTATATATTTTTGGGGGATATTTATTATAGCAAAATGTAAAAAATAATGCGTTTTTTTCAAAATTGTCGCTCTTATTTTGTTTATAGCGCAAAAAATAAAAATCGCAGAGGCGATCAAATACCACCAAAAGAAAGCTCTATTTGTGGGAAAAAAAAGGACGTCAATTTTGTTTGGGAGCCACGTCGCACGACCGCGCAATTGTCAGTTAAAGCGACGCAGTGCCGAATCGCAAAAAACGCTCTGGTCAGGAAGGGGGTAAATCCTTCCGGGGCTGAAGTGGTTAAAGAAAAACAAAAAAACGGTTTACAATCACTTCCTGCTCTGCACTGTTATCGGTTTCCAGATATCTCTGTAGACCAACCTATGCTATGTTATGATATGATATGATATATTAATACAGTAGAAGACACTTTGGGGTTGATCTACTAAGACTAGAGTACAGAATCTGGTGCAGCTGTGCATGGTAGCCAATCAGCTTCTAACTTCAGTTTGTTGAATTAAGCTGTGATAAAAAAAAAAAACCTGGAAGGTTGATTGGTTTCTGTGCAGAGCTGCACCAGATTTTGCACTCTCCAATTTTAATAAATCAACCCCTTTGCATGGCTGCTAGCTCTAAAACTGGACTAACACTAATGCCCCGTACACGCGATCGGAAATTCCTCCAGCAAAAGTTCGATGCGAGCATTTGGTCGGAAAACGTGACCGTGTGTATGCTCCATCGGACTTTTGCTGACGGAATTCCAGCCAACAAAAGATTGAAAGCAGGTTCCCAATTTTTCAGTCGGAAAAAGTTTCGATCGGAAATTCCGATCGTCTGTACCAATTCCGACGCGCAAAATTCCCAAGCATGCTCGGAAACAATTCGACGCATGCTCGGAAGCATTGAACTTCATTTTCTCGGCTCGTCGTAGTGTTGTACGTCACCGCGTTCTTGACGGTCGAAAGTTCAGCGAACTTTTGTGTGACCGTGTGTATGCAAGGCAAGCTGGAGCGGAATTCCGTCGGAAAAACCATCCAAAATTTTTCCGACGGAAAATCTGCTCGTGTGTACGCGGCATTACAGTTCAGGTCCCCACTAACAATTAGTAACTGATCAGAGTGCTTCCCAATTATGTGATCATCATGCTGGCGGAATGCTTCATAGATAACATAAGCCTCCAGCCTGAAGATGGCACTGTTCATCTGTTTAATACTGTCATTGTCAGTCACAATTACAGTATTAAATAAATGATAATGATAAAGAAATAAATTCAATAAATGATAATGATCTGGGAAATAAATGATGACGAAAATAACATTAAATATTAAGGTGATATTAAAACACTGTACCAAATAAAAACCTTATATGCCCTTAAAATAATAGCGGGTAGAATCCACCTTTCTAAAATGAGGAAAGTAATTGAGAACTTACCTCTCTGCAGAGATCGGTCAGCAGAGGCAGCGAAAGGTTGTATTACTGGCTGTGCATAGTCAGGGACGATTTTATCCCTTGTAAAAAGAATGATCAAATTAGTAACTGCATTATATACGGTACATATATTACACATACAACCTACAATACTAGTCAAAGCTAGAAGTTCATAAATTAAGGTCATTAAAAAAAAAATTACAAACTTCAGCTTCTACCATACAGAAGAATGATTTGAGCTATTCTCGGATACAACACAAAATAGGATGCATAAGGATATTTTTTTTTTTTTTTTTAAAGTGACAGTTTTCAGTCACATGGCTAAAAAGAATAACCCTATGCTCCTGTTAAATCTTTGTGAATGGAGCCTTATGCATTGTAGAGTGCATCCGGAAAGTACTCACAGCACGTCACTTTTTCCACATTTTGTTATGTTACAGCCTTATTCCAAAATGCATTAAATTTACTATTTTCCTCAAAATTTTTACAAACGATACCCCATAATGACAATGTCAAAGACGTTTGTTTAAAATCTTTGCAAATTTATTAAAAATAAAAAAAAAAATAAAAAATCCCATGTACATAAGTATTCACAGCCTTTGCTCAATACTTTGTTGAAGCACCTTTGGCACCAGTTACAGCGTCAGGTATTTTTGAGTATGATCCTACAAGCTTGGCTCACCTATTTTTGGGCAGTTTTTCCCATTCTTCTTGGCAGGACCTCTCAAGCTCCATCAGGTTGGATGGGGAGCGTCAGTGCACAGCCATTTTCAGATCTCTCCAGAGATGTTCAATCGGGTTCAAGTCTGGGCTCTGGCTGGGTCACTCAAGGACATTCAAAGAGTTGTCCCGTAGCCACTCCTTTGTTATCTTGGCTGTGTGCTTAGGGTTGTTGTCCCTTTGGAAGATGAACCTTCGCCCCAGTCTGAGGTCCAGGGCGCTCTGGAGCAGGTTTTCATCAAGGATGTCTCTGTACATTGCTGCATTCATCTTTCCCTCTATCCTGACTAGTCTCCCAGTTCCTGCCACTGAAAAACATCTCCACAGCATGATGCTGCCACCACCATGCTTCACTGTAGGGATGGTATTGGCCAGGTGATGAGCGGTGCCTGGTTTCCTCCAGACAAGACGCTTGCCATTCAGGCCAAAGAGTTCAATCTTTGTTTCATCAGACCAGAGAATTTTGTTTCTCATGGCCTGAGAGTCCTTCAGGTGTCTTTTGGCAAATTCCAGGAGGGCTCTCGTGTGCCTTTTTTACTGAGGAATGGCTTCTGTCTGGCCACTCTACCATACAGGCTTGATTGGTGGAGTGCTGCAGAGATGGTTGTTCTCTGTGGCGGCTCATCCATTAGGGGCGCCTCGACTATCCATGCATCTGGCCCCCTGATCTACATACAGGGTGCCGAACACATGGATACCAATGGGGGGGGGTTGAAGCACATGATACTTTGTATGAACAGACGATCAGTCTCCTCTCCCCTCAGAGAACTGGGATCTCTGTGTTTATACACAGAGATCCCGGTTCTCGGCGTGTCTTGAGCGATCACGGGAGCCCGGCGGTCATCGTGACCGTTGGGCACTCGCATCGGCTCCGGGGGCGAGCAGCGGGTGCACGCGCGCGCCCCTAGTGGCCACAACAAGAAGCGACGTAACATGGCGGCGATTCGCGCAGCCGTGCCATTCTGCCACAGTAAAACTGCGGCGGCTGGACGGCAAGCGGTTAAGGATGATCAGTGGACACAGGATGGACCTGAGCTCAATTTTGAGTGTCATGGCAAAGGCTGTGAATACTTCTGTACGTGGGATTTATTTTATTTTTAATAATTTAACAAAGATTTCAAAGAAACGTCTTTCACGTTGTCATTATGGGGTATTGTTTGTATAATTTTGAGGAAAACAATGAATTTAATCCATTTTGGAATTAGGCTGTAACATAAAAAATGTGGAAAAAGTGAAGCACTGGGAATACGTTCCGGATGCACCGTATGTGAAAAGCTGGCTGATTCGTGACGTATCCCAAGGCAATGGGATGTAACACTTCTACTGATGTACAAGATCTGTTTTTGGGATATAGATAGCCAAAAGGTGTAAATTTAGGAAGAATATGTAAACACCTGCTGTTGCAAAACATCTAGTGATACCTCGTGCCCGTAGTTGCCAACATTTCAAAATAATCAGAAGGGGCACCTTAAAGGGAAAGTAAAAAAGGTGTGAGTTGTGATGAGGTGTGAGTATCATGCTGCAGTCTACAGCTAGTGGGCATTGCCAATAAATGTATGGCTTGTAGTGTGGCACCTTTACCCCTTTGCTATATTTTAGACAAATTAGGATCCGGGTGTAATCTGAAGAGAACGTGGGAGTAAAATAAGCCCCACCACTGGTGTCAGTGATAGTAGCTCCCAACAATGGTGTCAGTAGGGGCAAAAGTAAACTCCTGCATTGGTGCTCAGTGGCAGTAATATTAATGCCACCCCATCTATAGGTGGTGAGTGACAATAATAATTACCCCCCCCCCCACACTCCAAACCCCCATTTTATTGGTGGCCAGTTTCAGCAATAAGTAACCACCAGACTCTCATTCTTTAGTAGTCAGTGGCAATTATAATGAACCACCCGACTCCAATTCATCAGTAGCCGGTGGCAGCAAAGATTAACCCTCCCCTCACTCCTCCTTTCATTGGTGGTCAGTGGATGAACAGGCATCAAAATACTTTCAATGGTATATTTAACAGATCAAAAAGGAGCAAATAAGATAATTTTTTTTGTTTGGGTTTACATACACTTTAACCGCTAGCCGACCAGCCGCCGTCGTTACACTGCGGCAGGTTGGCTCTCCTGCGCAAATCGCAGTAGCTGTTCAGCGGCCCTTTAAATAGTCTTAGCTTTCATGCGCCGTTGGAGCCGATGCGCGTGGCCGGCGGCCGCGATGTCCGCCGGACACCCACGATCGCTCCTGAGAGAGACAGAACGGGGACCTGTCAATGCAAACAGACAGATCTCCGTTCTGTCAGGGAGAGGAGACAGATCTGCTGTTCCTAGTGATTAGGAACAGCGATGTCTCTCTACTCCCTGCCAGTCCCCCCACCCCCCATAGTTAGACCCCTTTCACACTGGGGCGCTTTGCAGGCGCTATAATGCTAAAAATAGCGCCTGCAAAGCACCCTGAAAGAGCCGCTGCTGTGTCTCCAATCGAAAGCCCCGAAGGCTTTCACACTGGAGAGGTGCGCTGGCAGGACGGTAAAAAAAAGTCCTGCTAGCAGCATCTTTGGAGCGGTGAAGGAATTCAAATGAAATCAATGGGGCAGTGCGGTTATACCGCCGGCATAGCGCTGCTGCAGCAGCGCTTTGCGGTGGTTTTAACCCTTTCTCGGCCGCAACTGGGGGGTAAAAGCCCCCGAGGCGGAAGAATAGCGCCGCCAAATTGACGGTAAAGAGACGTTAAAAACAGTGGTGCTTTACTGCCAACGCACCCACCGCCCCAGTGTGAAAGGGGCCTTAGAAATCCCTCCCTAGAGAGCACTTAACCCCTTGATCGCCCCCCTAGTGTTAACCCCTTCCCTGCCAGTGACATTTATACAGTATTCAGTGGCTATTTTTAGCTCTAATCGCTTTATAAATGTCACTGGTCCCAAAAAAGTGTCAAAAGTGTCCGATCTGTCCGCTGCAATGTCGCAGTCCCGCAAAAAATCGCAGATCGCCGCCATTAGTAGTAAAAAAAAAAAAATAATAGTAAAAATGCCATAAATCTATCCCCTATTTTGTAAACGCTATAACTTTTGCGCAAATCAATCAATATACACTTATTGCGACTTATTTTACCACAAATATGTAGAAGAATACACTTTGGCCTAAACTGCTGAAAAAATTTGTATTTTTTTTAACAAAAATTAAAATTGGGGATATGTATTATAGCAAAAAGTAAAAAATAGTGAGGGTTATTTACGAAAGGCAAATCCACTTTGCACTACAAGTGCACTTTCAAGTGCAGTGGCTGTAGATCTAAAGGGGGACATGCAAGTGGAATAAAAAAGGGAATTTTTGCTTGCGCATGATTGGATGATAAAATCAGCAGAGCTTCCCCTCATTTCAGATCTACCCCTCGGATCTACAGCGACTGCACTTACAAGTGCACTTGCAGTGCAAAGTGGATTTGCCTTTAGTAAATAACCCCATTGTTTTGTTTTTTTTCAAAATTGTCGCTCTTTTTTTGTTTATAGTGCAAACAATAAAAACCACAGAGGTGATCAAATACCACCAAAAGAAAGCTCTATTTGTGGGGGGAAAAAAAGGACATCAATTTTGTTTGAGTAGAGTGTTGCAAGACCGCGCAATTGTCAGTTAAAGCTACGCAGTGCCGTATCGCAAAAAGTGGCCTGGTCATGGGGGGGGTAAATCTTCCGGGGCTGAAGTGGGAAGCCTCTACTGGGAGAAACATGGAGGCTGCCATTGCTGACACTTTCTTAAAATGCTTATTGCCTGGCTGTCACGGTGATTCAGTGCTCTCACGAGGCACGGGCTCAGAACAAGCGTGCACATCAGAAGTTCTCATTTCTCTTGGATTGCTTTTGCTGCATGCCTGTTCTAGGCTTAACAATGGTATTAGGTCAGCCAGGCAAGTTGTATTTTCAGAAGTAGGTCCCCGGTGGTGTCCATATTTCTTTTAGCACAAGTTTACTTTATGATACAAGTTGTTCTAAAAAATCCAGCCTACCTTGGAGACAATGCTGCAGGCATCTTTATTTCTAGCGGCGGTTTGCTGCGGGCTGACTCTCTGTCTGCGTCTTGATCACCTTCCAGTCCAAAGTCGAAAGTCAAGGGAATCTGTAGGGAGCGAAGACCTTGCAGGCAGCTCAGGGTCTGCTTCTAGAAAAATAAAAAGATAACAAAAGAATTTCAAACAGAACAGGGAAGGAGCCTGATACCGCCCGCCGTCGTTGTACGTCGCTACTTTGACGTTGAATACCGTTGTTATGGCAGCAGATAGCTGCCATAACACCGCTATTTTTTTTAAAAACAGCGGGCGGTCCTCTTTCAGATAAAAGTGGTCTCAGTGGCGGATTCGCTGCGAGATCACTTTTATCGGCAGCGGGAGATGTGACCACCCCCCCCCCCTCCCACCGCGTCTTGGTCATCTCCGCCGCTTGCTGGAGCCGCCGGTAGGGGCGGAGACAGTACGATCCTTTCCCCTTTAGAGGCTGGAAGTCGAGCGAGGGAAAGATTGCCCCCCACTCGGCTCCATACCATTGGATGACGGAAGCTACGTCAAACCTCACTTGGTCTTAAAGGGCACTTTTTTTTTTTTTTATAAAAAAAAAAAAAAAGACTTATTTATTTTTTTTTTTTCATTTAGAGGGGAGTTCCACCCAAAAATGGGACTTCCGCTTTTCGGATCCATCCCCCCCTCCGGTGTCACATCTGGCACCTTTCAGGGAGGAGGGGAGTGCAGATACTTGTCTAATCCAGGTATTTGCTCCCACTTCTGGGCATTGATCGCCGCAGGCCGCCATGTCCGGCCCCCTCCTCCGCCCCCCCCGCTGTCTTCTGGGAGACACACAGGTCCCAAAAGACAGCAGGGACCAGTGAGGACGCACAGTGCAACTTGCGCCTGCGCAGTAGAGAACCAGGCTGTGAAGCCGCAAGGCTTCACTTCCTGATTCCCTTACTGAAGATGGCGGCGCCTCCACCCGCGAGCAGAGGGACCGGTCGGCTCCGGGTGAGGACATCGCGGGCTCCCTGGACAGGTGAGTGTCCATATTTTAAAAGTCAGCAGCTGCAGTATTTGTAGCTGCTGACTTTAAAAAAAAAAAATTTGGGCGGAACTCCGCTTTAGGTGTAAATATGAGATCTCACATTAAAGAGGTCCTGTCATGCTTTTTTTCTATTACAAGGGATGTTTATATTACAAGGGATGTTTATATTACAAGGGATGTTTATATTCCTTGTAATAGGAATAAAAGTGATCCATTTTTTTTAAAAGAGACAGTGTAAAAATAAAAAAATAAAAAGTAAAATAAATAAGAAAAAAATAATGTTTTAAAGCGCCCCGTCCCGCCATGCTCGCACGCAGAAGCGAGCATCTACGTAAGTCGTGCCCGCATATGTAGGCGGTGTTCAAACCACACATGTGAGGTGTCGCCGCGATCGTTAGAGCAAGAGCAATCATTCTAGCAAAAGACCTCCTCTGTAACTCAAAACTGGTAACCTGTAGAAATTTTTAAACTTTGCCTATGGAGATCTTTAAGGGTCAAAGTTTGTCGCCATTCCACGAGCGGGTGCAATTTTGAAGCGTGACATGTTGGGTATCCATTTACTCAGCATAACATTATCTTTCACAATATAAAAAAATGGGCTAACTTTACTGTTTCTTATTTTTTAATTGAAGAAAGTGTATTTTTTCCAAAAAAAATGCGTTTGTAAGACTGCTGCGCAAATATGGTGGGACATAAAGTATTGCAACGACCGCCATTTTATTCTCTAGGGCAGTGATGTTTTTTTTTTTTGCTAGAAAATTACTTATAACCACCAAACATTATATATTTTTTTCAGACACCCTAGAGCAGTGATGGTGAACCTTGGCACCCCAGATGTTTTGGAACTACATTTCCCATGATGCTCATTCACTCTGCAGTGTAGATGAGCATCATGGGAAATGTAGTTCCAAAACATCTGGGGTGCCAAGGTTCACCATCACTGCTTTGGGGTGTCTGAAAAAAATACATAACGTTTGGGGGTTATAAGTAATTTTCTAGCAAAAAACACCAACACCAAGTGTAAAAAATAGGCCCGGTCCTTAAGTGTTTAAAGCACGGATATGCAATTAGCAGACCTCCAGCTGTTGCAGAACTACAAGTCCCATGAGGCATAGCAAGACTCTGACAGCCACAAGCATGAAACCCAGAGCCAGAGGCATGATGGGACTTGTAGTTTTGCAAGAGCTGGAGGTCTGCTAATTGCATATCCCTGGTTTAAAGCATGGCTGAATGACTAGTTGCTTCCCACTGTCTGTGTTAATGAAAAGCTGTAAAGTTGGTCGCCATTGGCCACATCGTTTTCCCAGACAGTTCTCACTTCAGCACTTGCAGTACTTCTACTTCTCCACAAGATGTCCTCAGTCTTTTAGGTTGAATGCCACCTGGCTTCTTAACCCAGAAGACTGTGTATAAAGGGTAAAAAAGCAATAAAAAGCTGACAACAGTCAAGGCTAAAGTATCCTTCCCCTATTTAAAAAAAATAAATGGTGTTTGTGTCCCTGCTGCAGATTTTCCTTCACTTCCTCCCTGGTGAAATTTGTTGTCACCAGGACAGGACGTGACGGAAATCCCGCTAACAGATCCTACTAGATAAGAGTAAAAATCCTCCAGAGGTTCTATTCCTTCCCCACTCTTTCTAAAACACTTTAGTTCACTTAAAAGGGAAAGTTCTGCTCATTCTCCTCCCCCGCCCACGCTAAAACCGACCATAGACGGGTCAAATTTCGGCTGGTTCAGCGGGGGCACGGCCAGGATTTGAACCATGAATGGGCGAGCTGAATGCACCCTTGGGTACAACCAGCCTGTCGAATTTTACATGCGACTGAAAGCAAAGAGCAGTCTTGTGCATGCGCAGCGAGGAGTCGGCTGTAAGCAGTGTTAATTTCGTCGACTAAAAGCGTAAAACATTTTAGTCGACTAACTTAATACCATTTTAGTTGACTAAAATACGACTAAAACGATTGAGATGACTAAAATACGACTAAAACTAAAATGCCATTTTAGTCAAAAGACTAAAACTAAATTGAAATTTGATTGTAAAAATTAACACTGGTCTGCATTGCATGTTCATATCTTAATACCATAAATGATAACATATTCGATTTTTCACTCCAGCGGTATATAATAAGTTTGGAAATTGTAGAGAAATGCTTAAATAATGCATTACAATTTAAAGAGGAGTTCCACCCAGGGGGTCCAGTCAAAAAAAAATAAAAAAATAAAAGTCAGCAGCTACAAATACTGCAGCTGCTGACTTTTAATTGGACACTTACCTGTCCCTGGGTCCAGCGATGCGGGGGATCGAAGCCCCGCTCGTCTCCCCCTCCGTTCAGCGGCGCCGGCATTGCAACTGTGCGCGCCCGGCTGTGGCTTCACAGCCCGGCACCCACTGCGCATGCGCGAGGGGCGCCACGCGCCGTGATTGGCCGCTCAGTCACCTGGGACCTGTAATGGGTCCCAGATGATTGACAGGAGGGAGGGTGCAGAGCGGAGCCCTTCCTGTGCCGAGGGGGAAGTGATGTCACCAGCCCAGGCACTGGAAGAGGCAGACTATGAGGGACCCCCTAGCAACAGGCATTTAGAGGGGAGTAAAAAAAAAAAATATCCAAATGTTTTTTTAAATTTTTTTTTAAGATTTTTCATGTATTTTTTTTTTTTTTGGGTGGAACCCCACTTTAACTACACCCATTAGATTTTAGATGACTAAAATGAGTTTAAAATCTATTTTAGTCTACTAAAATGTCCTGGAGGTTTAGTCGACTAAAATAAAATAAAATAAATAAATAAAAAAACATAAAATAAAAATAAAATAAAAATGCAATTTTAGTCCTAAGACTAAAACTAAATTGAAATTTGCTGCCAAAATTAACATTGGCTATAAGACAGCAGGAAGTCACATCCAGGTCCCACATCCAATATGGCGGCACCGGGAATCTGAAGCCCAGTGAAGGATCGGCTCCACTAAAGACAGTGCTGGGCTGCTGCGTGTCTGTTTTTTAAAAGTCAGTATTTGCAGCTGCTGACCTTTAAGTCTTTAAAACAAGACTGAAGTTCCTGTTTATCGAAGTGGCCCGAAATAGAGGCCGACGCCCGGTTTAAGTCGCGCCATCTTTGAGACTTGTGGTCGCACGCTGCTACTACAGAAACTGGGTCACACCCGGACACCTACACATCCGTACTCGCCTCGCTCTGCAATCACAGTATAATAGAAAACCTGTGCTATGTGTACATCACACCGTGCCTGTGTCCTGTATAGACAACCGCATCAAGGGAGACACAGTTTGGTTTCAAAGAATAAAAAGACATACGCCATCTTACCAAAAGTATTGGGACGCCTGCCTTTACAAGCACATGAACTTTAACCACTTGCCGACCAGCCGCCGCAGTTGTACTGCGGCTGAATGGCACGGCTGGGCGAAACGACGTTACGTAACGTCGCTTTGCCCTGTGGCGCCCCCCCTGCTCGCCCACGGAGCCGATGCGAGTGCTCGGTGGTCGCGATCACCGCCGGGCTCCCGCGATCGCACACGGAGAACCGGGATCTGTGTGTGTTCTCTGAGGGGAGAAGTGACAGATCGTCTGTTCATACGATAGTATGAACAGACGATCTATCTCTTCCCCTACACAGTCCCATCCCCCCTTCAGTTAGAACATACACTAGGGAACACAATTAACCCCTCGATCGCCCTCCCTAATGTTAACCCCTTCCCTGCCAGTGACATTTTTATAGTAATCAATGCATTTTTATAGCACTGATCGCTGTATAAATGACAATGATCCCAAAAATGTGTCAACATTGTCCGCCGTGTCCGCCATAATGTTGCAGTCCCAATAAAAATCGCAGATCCCAATAGGCATGAATGGATTCTGGACAGCCGCACTCAAATAATAGCCCTATTTATTGAAAAATGCACATCATGAGCTATGAGTAAGCACTGACGCCAGTGCGAAACGTCAGCTCGTTGTTGTCTGCTGTGATCCTTTGAATTTTGATGTGCATTTTTCAATAAATAAGGCTATTATTTGATTGCGGCTGTCCAGAATCCATTCATGCCTATTGCGATCAGCATCAAGCCAGCACCTGTGGCCTCTAAACCGAGATTGATTTACTGTTGGCCTATCAAGAGTTCCTGGAGCGGTGTTCACTCCTTCCAAAAATCACAGATCGCATTACTAGTAAAAAAAAAAAAAAAAAAAATAATAAAAATGCCATAAAACTATCCCCTATTTTGTAGAGGCTATAACTTTTGCGCAAACGTCAATGTACGCTTATTGCGACTTTTTTCATCAAAAATATGTAGAAGAATACGTATCGGCCTAAACTGAGGAAAAAAATAGTTTTTTTTTATATATTTTTGGGGGCTATTTATTATAGCAAAAAATATTGCCTTTTTATTCAAAATTGTCGCTCTTTTTTTTTTAGTTTTAGTTTATAGCGCAAAAAATAAAAACCGCAGAGGTGATCAAATACCACCAAAAGAAAGCTCTATTTGTGGGAAAAAAAGGACGTCAATTTTGTTTGGGTGCAACGTCGCACGACTGCGCAATTGTCAGTTAAAGCGACGCAGTGCCGAATCGGGAAAAGTGCTCTGGTCAGGAAGGGGGTAAAATCTTCCGGGGCTGAAGAGGTTAATGGCATCCCAGTCTTAGTCCGTAGGGTTCTATATTGAGTTGGCCCACCCTTTGCTGCTATAACAGCTTCAAGTCTTCTGGGAAGGCTGTCCACAAGGTTTAGGAGTGTGTCTATGGGGATGTTTGACCATTCTTCCAGAAGCGCATTTGTGAGGTCAGGTACTGATGTTGGACGAGAAGGCCTGGCTCGCTGTCTCCGCTCTAATTCATCCCAAAGGTGTTCTTTTTAGGTCTTTATGGACCTTGCTTTGTGCACTGGTCCAAATCGTTATGGTGGAGGGGGGATTATGATGTGGGGTTGTTTTTCAGGGGTTGGGCTTGGCTCCTTAGTTCCAGTGAAGGGAACTCTTAAGGCGTCAGCATACCAAGACATTTTGGACAATTTCATGCTCCCAACTTTGTGGGAACAGTTTGGGGATGGCCCCTTCCTGTTCCAACATGACTGCGCACCAGTGCACAAAGCAAGGTCCATAAAGACATGGATGAGCGAGTTTGGGGTGGAGGAACTTGACTGGCCTGTACAGAGTCCTGACCTCAACCCGATAGAACACCTTTGGGGTGAATTAGAGCGGAAACTGTGAGCCAGGCCTTCTCATCCACATCAGTGCTTGACCTCACAAATGCGCTTCTGGAAGAATGGTCAACCATTCCCATAGACACACTCCTAAACCTTGTGGACAGTCTTCCCAGAAGAGTTGAAGCTGTTATAGCAGTAAAGGGTGGGCCAACTCAATATTGAACCCTACGGACTAAGGCTGGCCATACACTATACGAAAAATCAGCCGAAATTTGGTCATTTAGATAGTTCGTTCATTAATGGGCACAAAATCGATAATCATTGAGACATTTTTGAGCCGAAAAAAACGAAGGACAAGTTTGGAAATTTTCTGCCGAACGAACGATGAATTGAAAGGTTAATGTGGTCCGAACTGTCTGCACCGGGTATATGTAAAAAAAACAAACAAAAAATGCATTCATTTATGTCCACTGAACGATTTATCGGTCATTACATGATGGCACTATCGTTTGCGCTTAGGACCGAATGTTCGTTTTTCGAAAATGGGTTCGGCAGATTTTTCGTATATAGTGTGTGGCCAGCATTAGACTGGGATGCAATTAAAGTTCATGTAAAGGCAGGTGTCCCAATACTTTTGGTAATATAGTGTATTTACAGATATACTTTGTTAAAACCTGACCTCTAGTCTTCCCTTCAGTCTTGCACATTACAGGCTCCTCTCCTGCACTGGAATTGCTTATTCTGATTTCACTGCACACTGCCAGCCTCTCACAATGTGCGTTGTGCAGCAAGTCATATAGAGGAGCCTGTACAACTAGGGTTGCCACCTTTTCTTCGAGCCAAACCCGAACAAGGAGTTCGGTGTGCGCAGTAATGCTGTGCGCATAGCGTGCCGCAGCGCAGTGGGCGTGGCCAAATTGCTCTTGCTGACAAAATTGCCCTACCCCCCCCTAGTAATGCCAAACCTGCCCCCCGGACAGCTGCCCGCAGCTCCTGGATGGCAACAGATTTGTGTGAGTATCTGGGTTACTTGGGGAGCCGCAGTCCAATCTGAATAATGTGTTTCCGGGTTTCGGTCAACCTGAAACCCGGGCACATGATTCAAAAACCCGGACTGTCCGGGTGAATCCTGGACAGGTGGCAACCCTATGTACAACTGTGCAAGACTAAAGGGAAGGCCAGAGGTCAGATTTAAATCTGCTGCCAATTGTGTGAATTTAGTTTTCATGTTACCATGCTGGGCACAGTGGGCACTACAGACAACCCACCTTGGCATGCTTGGCCAGGATGTCTCGTGAATACTTATCCAAGGCATCAAACCCCAGCAAGATCCTCTGAGTCATTTCTCCTAGAAGAAGGAAATGGAACAGAATGCATTACAGGAGATCTATAACCAGGTAAGTACATATCAGTCTACACCCATCATCCATAACACTATGACCACTGACAGGTAAAGTGGGTGACTTTGATTGTCTTGTGACAACGGCATCTGAAAGTAGGTGGGACATATTAGGAAGCAGGTGAACATGTTGTCCCTGAAGCTGATGTGTTGAAAGCAGAAGCAAAAGGATTTTGACGAGCTCTAAATTGTAATGGCTGGACGACTGGGTCAGAGCAACTCCAAACTTGCAGCTTTTGAGGTATATTCAGGGCCGTCTTTAATTTGGGACAAAAAGGGGCAGCTGCCCCCCCAGGCCTGGTCGTTGTTGTGTTGAACCCATGCTGCCCGCATATTAGTTTTCCCAGCTTTTGCTTTCCACCCTGGGAGTCTACAGCATCCTGCCCAATCAGCAGCGGCCGATGGTAGACGGACAGCAGTGGCCTGGCTCAGATAGCAGGGTGGCCACAGCCAATGTCTGCAGGGCAGAGGGTGAGGCTCTGGAGTGCTGCTCTGCCTGGCCAGGCTGTGCTGACTTGTGTGGGTTGAGCTGGTGGTGGGGAAGGAAGGTGACGGCGGAGGAGGGAGAGGTCTGTCTCTGGACACCCGACAATGAGCTGCTCCGGGAGGATAAACCTTGTGAAAGTCTCACTTGTCCTGTATGACTTCTCTATTCCCGGCAGCCCTTCTATTGCAGGCGGCATGACTAGCTATTTATTACTGGCAGCCCATGTTCGGGGGTGCTGTTCACATTGGGCTCTGTTCCTACATACACTCAGTTACTCTTCATAGGTGTGTGTGCTCTGTTCATTGCTAATAACAAGTCCTTAGGAGCTTTCCGCCTATTGATGGGTCCCCTCACCTCCCCAGTCCATGGTGTGCAGGCACTGAGAAGATGATGTGCTGTAACCTTCAGCAACCAATCAGTGAGCTGTAATGATGTTCTGTAACCCCTAGCAACCAATCAGTGAGCATTAATGATGTGTATTAACCGATAGCAACCAATCAGTGAGCGTTAATGATGTGCAGTAACCTCTAGCAACCAATCAGTCAGCAGTAAGGGTGTGCAGTAACCTCTAGCAACCAGTGCGTGGTAAGAATGTGCAGTAACCTATAGCAACCAATCAGTAAGTGATAAGGATGTGCAGTAACCTCTAGTAACCAATCGATAAGTGGTAAGGATGTGCAGTAACCTCTAGCAACCAACCAGTGAGCTTAATGATGTGCAGTAACCTCTAGGAACCAATCAGTAAGCAGTAAGGGTGTGCAGTAACCTCTAGCAACCAAACAGCACATGGTAAAGATGTGCAGTAACCTATAGCAACCAATCAGTACGTGGTAAGGATGTGCAGTAACATATAGCAACTAATCAGTAAGTGGTAAGGATGTGCACTAACCTATAGCAACCAATCAGTGAGCAGTAAGGGTGTGCAGTAACCTCTAGCAACCAATCAGTACATGGTAAAGATGTGCAGTAACCTATAGCAACCAATCAGTACATGGTAAAGATGTGCAGTAACCTTTAGCAACCAATCAGTAAGCGGTAAGGATGTGCAGTAACCTCTAGCAACCAATCAGTAAGCGGTAAGGATGTGCAGTAACTTACAGCAACCAGTGACCAGTTCTTTATGTCTTCATGATATCAATGTTTTTGTAGATAAATCTATGTGTGTGTTTGGGATGTTGGGGGGGGAGGGGGTGAAGTTGGAGGGACTGTCCTATAAATCAGGGACAGTGGAAGATAAAGGAGCCGTCTGGCTGATATTATGAGATCTTCATCCTCCATAGTCCTCTATAGTCCGGACTGATCTGTGTGTAAACACCGAGCACACTCCCCCCTCCCCCTCCCCGGGTATATCAGTGATCTGCCATGGCACTATGTACACCTCCCCCCTCTGCCCAGCTCTGCCATGCGGTGTCACCTCCTCGGATCGTCACACATCGCCCGGCTCAATGATCTCCGCCGCCGGCGTCCTCCAGTCTCCATAGACACCGAGACGCCGTACTATCAATGGCCGCTAGAGGCCGCTATTGTGAGATCACAACTTCATATCAGTGACGGGAGGGAGTCCCAGCAACCCCGGATAATACCCGGATAATAACATTCATCTCTGGACTGTACAGCGAGAGAGTCACCTCACTACTCTCTACAGTCTGATAGAGCATTGTGGGTGGGCGTCACCACTTACTGGGCGTGGTATCAAAGCCTGCTGCCTGTGGTGGGCGTGGTCTCAGAGCATCCTGCCTGTAGTGGGCATGGTCACAGGGTTTTCTTTCTTAGTGGGCGTGGTCTCGGGGGGGTCTTCTTTTTTAGTGGGCGTGGTCTCAGGGTCTTCTTTCTTAGTGGGCGTGGCCTCATGGTCCCCCTTTCTTATTAGGCGTGGTCTCAGGGTCTTCTTTCTTAGTGGGCGTGGTGTCAGGGTCTCCTCTCTTAGTGGGTCTAGAGACCCCTCTGTAGTTTTCTTGGTGGGCGTTGTCTCAAAAATCTATTCTCTGTAGTGGGCGTGGTCTCAGAGTCCCCTGTCTTATTGGGCGTGGTTTCAAAGTTTCCTTTCTTATTGGGCGTGGTCCCGGAGTCTCTTGTCTGTAGTGGGCGTGGTCTCAGAGTTTCCTGTCTTATTGGGTGTGGTCTCAGTCTCTCCTGTCTTATTGGGCGTGGTCTCAGAGTCCCTTGTCTGCAGTGGGCGTGGTCTCAGAGTCTCCTGTCGTATTGGGCGTGGTCTCAGAGTCCCTTGTCTGTACTGGGTCTGGTCTCAGAGTCCCTTGTTTAGGGTGGGCGTGGTCTTAGAGTCCCTTTTCTGTAGTGGGTGTGGTCTTAGTCTCTCTTGACTTATTGGGCGTGGTCTCAGAGTCTCCTGTCTTCTTGGGCGTGGTCTCAGAGTCTCCTGTCGTATTGGGCGTGGTATCAGAGTCCCTTGTCTGTACTGGGTGTGGTCTCAGAGTCCCTTGTTTATAGTGGGTGTGGTCTCAGGGTCCCTTGTCTGTAGTGGGCGTGGTCTCAGTTTCCTGTCTTATTGGGCTTGGTTTAGAGTCCCTTGTCTGTAATGAGTGTGGTCTCAGAGTCGCTTGTATATATTGGGTCTGGTCTCAGAGTCCCTTGTTTATAGTGGGTGTGGTCTTAGTCTCTCCTGACTTATTGGGCGTGGTCTCAGAGTCTCCTGACTTCTTGGGCGTGGTCTCAGAGTCTCCTGTCTTCTTGGGCGTGGTCTCAGAGTCTCCTGTCTTCCTGGGCGTGGTCTCAGAGTCTCCTGTCTTAGTGGGGATATATACGCCATAGCACCAAAAACTTCCCGGGTAACAAAGCCATTGTGCATGACAATAAATGAGAGAATTTAAAAAACATGTTACAGTGCAACAATATTCACACTAAATAGTAACACTGAGTATGCTGAGAGATCCAACTGTAGCACCCTGGTGTTTAGGCAGGGTTGCTTCTAAATTTACCTGCCAGGTATGCAGTAGCTGCCTTGGCTAATTGTTGAGGGTCAATTGATTTCTTTCTAATGCCCCGTACACACGATCGGACATTGATCGGACATTCCGACAACAAAATCCATGGATTTTTTCCGACGGATGTTGGCTCAAACTTGTCTTGCATACACACGGTCACACAAAGTTGTCGGAAAATCCGATCGTTCTGAACGCGGTGACGTAAAACACGTACGTCGGGACTATAAACGGGGCAGTAGCCAATAGCTTTCATCTCTTAATTTATTCTGAGCATGGCACTTTGTGCGTCGGATTTGTGTACACACGATCGGAATTTCCGATAACGGATTTTGTTGTCGGAAAATTTTATAGCCTGCTCTCAAACTTTGTGTGTCGGAAATTCCGATGGAAAATGTGTGATGGAGCCTACACACGGTCGGAATTTCCGACAACGAGGTCCTATCACACATTTTCCATCGGAAAATCCGACCGTGTGTACAGGGCATTAGTCCGTAATTTCTGCACTTCTCTTTTTCTCCTTACTAGGATGTCCCCACTAGTTGGCTGGGTACCTGGTGGCATTAGATATGAGAAGAGCAATGCAAGAACAAATTATGGGTATATGGGGGATCCCAGCCAATGGTCAGGGGTTTTCTTAAATCCCTTGGCCTGCTGGGAGAACCTATATATTTGGGTGGAGTCAGGTAATCGGGGGTTCTGTTCCACCTGGATGGCTGTCTGGGTGCTAGGCCGGAGTTTGGGCCTATCCCGGGCACATCTGGCTGCTAGGCTGTCTGAGGGCCTATCCAGGAGCAAGAGAGCAGCGCAGGGTTGGGATTGCGGATTGCAGTCCAACCAGAAGTGATGGTTCTGCCGGCCATAGAACATGTGGTGGTCGGAGGTAGAGGGGAAGCTGTCGCCACTAAGGGACCAATCACCTTATTACCAGGGACCACAGTGAGTAGCGGAAGCAAGTACCGGAGCAGAATTCTCACCAACCGGGGACAGTGAAGAATTGGGAAACTTCAGTGGGTATCAAGCCAGGGACCCAACCAGCGGGTTGGCCAATGGATTGTTAATGGCACCCCAAACACATCACATTTGCAACCACCAAATCTTATAGTAGCAAGCAGCTTGGTGCAGTGCGATCTGAAAAATGGTGCTTGCACTACATGCTCCTCATTCCATTCAAATGAATGGCTGTCAGAACCGGACAGGAACACGTACATTCCAGTGTGAACCAGCTCTAGGGTCTCATTTAGATGGGGGTGTGTGTGTGTGTGTGTGTGTGGGGGGGGGGGGGGGGCAGTATATATGCACAGTTGAGCCACGTTTTAATAACAAAAAACAAAACCCCCCCAACCTCCCACCCCAAAGCTGCAATAGGCTGTGGTTGCGATGCTTAGTACCTGTGGCAAAAACTACCTGACATGTAGGGATCAGCAAGCCCACCAAACAAAACTCACTCGGGTGAATGGGGAAACACACAAATGCCCTGCAACTGAGTGCACAGGCAGCATCACATCGCCCCCTCAACACCTGTCAATTGCCTCCGAAATGCAATCCATGTGTAGATCACGCTTCAGAGGTGAGGTAGATTTAGGCACAACATTATCTGCACTAACTACTATTTGTGGTGGGACGGCGCACCAGCGCTCCACCACCAACTACCATACCTACATTCTCTACAACTAGACTCAGCAAGATTGGGGATATAAATCGCTGGGAACTATTATGGTCTTATATGTAGATGAACCATATGAGTCAGTTTATGACCAACAATTGTTTCTCCCCTGTTCTACCTATTTGCTGGGAACTACCTCTATCTAACAGAGAAACAGCTGAGGGTTGGTTACTTCTGCCCCCTCCCGCTTCTAAATATAGCCTCACATTAATTTGGCTATCGTAGTATATGCTCCTGAAGAAGCGCTTGAGCGCGCAACATGTCGAGCCCATAATCTTTTACAGAATCTTGACTACCATCACCACATGGCGCTGATTCAACGATATGTACTGTAACTATATAGATCAATAGGTTGTCTGTATCCCTTATTGATCCCATAGCTCCGTTGTCTCTTGATCTACTTTGTATGGAGTGCATATTCTGTAAATGATGTTTACTATATAAGGTTTTATCCTGTCTTTGTCTTTCCCTGCTTTTAATACACCATTTTTTGAAATGAAATAAAACTAGAATTTTAATGATACAAGTATCTTTATTGTGCCTATAAAGTCTTGGTGCCTGCCCACACTCCTACGTCCTTTAAACAATTTATATTAGACGTGGCACACATACTTACCTTGTATCCGCATGACCACTGTGCGATGATACGTCCCCTAATTATGTAGATTTAGGCACAAGTCTAACTCTACCATAAATGGCTTGGCAAAGATACCCTCCACCTACTGCTCACTGCAGAGAGGGTGCATAGAGTGCCATGCTGTCTCCTGCTCTTGGGAAATCCTGAGGCCATTTAGGCCAAGTTGAACACAGACGTAATCATTTACTGGATATGTATACTCAGGATCTTGTGGACAGAAAGATCCCGAGTACAATGTTCCATAAAGGTCTTGCGTAAATGTATGTAGGCGTATACATGGGTACATTTTTTCTGCTGAAGTGTTCAACATCCTAAGGTGAGTCAATACCATGACCATTGCTTTTTTATGGACCCAAATGACACCGCAAGACTGATTCCGGGGAAAATGTATTTTCCTCCCATATCATTTTACCCACTCTGTTTGGTATGAACTATTCTGGAGGACCTTCCGCCAAAGGAGCCTGTGCAAAATTAATTCCCTTTGGCTACCATGGTTTCCCCTTTCTTACAAGAAACAAAAATATTGTGACACCCCCAAAGTTTTATCTTTACTACTTAAAGTGGTTGTAAACCTCAGACATGAAATATGAACAAAACATTATCCCTCAATAGCAGGGGTATTGAATTAAAATTCACGGAGGTCCGACCAGTAAAAAACTTTCTTCCCACAGAGGTCCGAACCGCATTTGTATCAGTCCCCTCCTCCTATATCACATTCCCTTACATCAGTATCTCCCCCCCCACTTCACATCAGTTTCCCCTTTAAAGAAGTGTTCTCAGGCCCCCCCGCACATCACGCACCCTCTTTATTAAAAAGCAGTCCTCAATCCCCTTCAATTCATCGCCCCCCCCCGTCGCACACTACTGTCCTTGGCCCCTTCACATCCCTCCCCACAGTATTGTCCTCTGCCCCTTCACATCACCGCCCCCCTCCAACAGAACTGTGCCACCTTTACACCCTCCCCCCAACAGTAGTAATGTGCCCTGCCCTCTTCATATCAAAACACCCACCTCACAGCACTGCCCCCTTTACATCCCTCCCCTTACATCACAACCCCCCTCAATAGCATGCTCTGCCCTCTTCATATTAAACCCCCACAGCACTGCCCCCCTTTATATCCCCCACAAAGCACTGACCACCCACATCACAATCCCCCCCCCCCACAGTAGTATGCTCTGCCCTCTTCATATCAAACACCCACCCCACAGCACTGCCCCCTTTACATCCCTCCCCCCACAGCACTGCCCCCCTTTATATCCCCCACAAAGCACTGACCCCCCACATCACAATCCCCCCCCCCCTCACAGTAGTATGCTCTGCCCTCTTCATATTAAACCCCCACAGCACTGCCCCCCTTTATATCCCCCACAAAGCACTGACCCCCCACATCACAATCCCCCCTCACAGTAGTATGCTCTGCCCTCTTCATATCAAACACCCACCCCACAGCATTGCCCCCCCTTTACATCACCCCCCCCCCACAGCACTGCCCCCCCTTTACATACCCCCCCCCCCCACAGCACTGCCCCCCTTTATATCCCCCACAAAGCACTGACCCCCCACATCACAATCCCCCCTCACAGTAGTATGCTCTGCCCTCTTCATATCAAACACCCACCCCACAGCACTGCCCCCTTTACATCCCTCCCCCCAAAGCACTGCCCCCCTCTTACATCACAAACCTCCCACAGTAGTATGCTCTGCCCTCTTCATATCAAACACCCACCCCACAGTACTGCTCCCTTTACATACCTCCCCCCAAAGCGCTGCACCCCCCTTACATCACAACCCCCCCCCCCCACAATAGTATGCTCTTCCCTCTTCATATCAAACACCCACCCCACAGCATTGCCCCCCCCTTTACATCACCCCCCCCCCACAGCACTGCCCCCCCTTTACATACCCCCCCCCCCACAGCACTGCCCCCTCCCTTTACATCACCCCCTACACAGCACTGCACTTCTTCACATTTAAACCCCCCCCCCCCCCATTTACATCACACGCACAGCCAGAGTAGTGTCCCCTCCCCTGCCCCCTTTCCCTCTCCTACCTTAGACAGTGCGCAGGCGCTGTCATAACATTTCTGGGTCAGGTGTGGGAGGCACAGCATTGAACAGAGCGCGGGAGCTGCCGCGGGGTTAATTCTTTGTATTAACCAGCAGGTGACTGGCTGCTAAGACAGCCCTGCATCCAATCACCCTCTGGTTAACTTGAAAAGTTCACCCCAGCAGCTCCTGCGCTCTGCTCAATGCTGTGCCGCATCAACCGCATTCAATTCTACATCACAGACATGTCTGGTTGTGGATGAAAATGAAGAGATACTGGACCAAATTTTAAATATTAAAGAAAAGAAATATAAGACATGCTTGGTCAAAAATTGAATATTTTTTATTAACCCTTAAAAAAAAATCTTCAAATATTTAAAAAGTCCTGTCTTCCTTTCAACCTTAAATATTTTTTTTTTCTGCTACAACTTTCTTGTGGCACTTTTCACCGATGTCTGTCGGAAACATCACTTTGTACTGTATCTCCTCTGCCATGTCGAGTCCTTCAGTAAGGCCGGAATTTTCTCTGTGCTCGCATTATTGCAATCTTCTGCTTGTCTTCCTCAAACTTTCTATGTAGTTCAGCCAAGACTGGGGAAAAAAAAAAAAAAAGTACTAAATAAATAAAAAAAAAAACTTAATTCTAAATCGGACACAATTGGGACAAGCAGGAAGGTTTCTTGTGCCCAGCATGACTGTTGGAAAGGGGGCGGGCCTTTACAGCACATTCGATTACAGCATACCATGTGTACTTATGTATTGAAGCAAAATAAAGACAGGTATTAATGCATTATCTAAAAGGGCGGAGTCCTGTGGTCCTATCTTGCTTCTGTTGCTCTGATACAGGAGATGAGTGAGTGTTATCATTTCTGGACTGGAAGTGTGTTATTGGCAGATCACCAAGTGAAAATAAAAAAGTCAGCTTGAAAAAAAAAAAAAAAAAAAAAAAAAAAAAAAAAAAAAAAAAGAAGAACTAATTTGTGCTTAGATATGCTTTAACCTCTTGCCATCTGGGCAATTTAACCCCCCCTTCCTGCCCAGGCCAACTTTCACTTTGAATGACAATTGCGCCGTCATGCAAAACTGTACCCAAATTAAATTTTTAGTATTTTTCCTTTATACAAATAGAGCTTTCTTTTGGTGGTATTTAATCACCACTGTTTTTAATTTTGTTTTTGTTTTTTTGCTAGACAAACGAAAAAATTAAAAAAAAAAAAAGTTTTTCTTAGTTTCTGTTATAAAATTTAGCAAATAAGTAATTTTTCTCCTTCACTGATGTGCGCTGATGAGGCTGCACTGATTATCAGTGTAGATCAGGGGTGCCCAACCAGGGGCCACATGTAGCCTGCGGAGCCCTCTGACGTGTCCCACGACCTCCTGCTTTGAGTTGGCAAGCCCAGATCACAGATTGCTAACCCACCATCCCAGAGCATCAGTGTTGTGAATGAAGCCAGCGGTAGAGGAAGCAAGCAGCTGCAGGTTTTTCTTGTCTACCTGCTGCTGACCTAGCTTGTATTCCCTACTGCAGTTTGCTCTTGTCTACCTGCTGCTGACCTAGCTTGTATCCTTACTGCAGGTTGCTCTTGTCTACCTGCTGCTGACCTAGCTTGTATTCCCTACTGCAGGTTGCTCCTGTCTACCTGTTGCTGACCTAGCTTGTATTCCCTACTGCAGGTTGCTCCTGTCTACCTGCTGCTGACCTAGCTTGTATTCCCTACTGCAGGTTGCTCTTGTCTACCTGTTGCTGACCTAGCTTGTATTCCCTACTGCAGGTTGCTCCTGTCTACCTGCTGCTGACCTAGCTTGTATTCCCTACTGCAGGTTGCTCTTGTCTACCTGCTGCTGACCTAGCTTGTATTCCCTACTGCAGGTTGCTCTTGTCTACCTGTTGCTGACCTAGCTTGTATTCCCTACTGCAGGTTGCTCCTGTCTACCTGCTGCTGACCTAGCTTGTATTCCCTACTGCAGGTTGCTCTTGTCTACCTGTTGCTGACCTAGCTTGGAAACCTTACCGCAGGGTCTTTAACTCAAATAGGTTGCCATACACTTCCTACTACCTACCTGACAGCCTGTATCACTCTTCTTTTTCTGCAGTCTGGATGTTTCATTCAGTCAATTAATAAAGGTATATATCAATCTGTATAGCGATATGAGTTGGCTTTGAAAAAGAATTTGCTGGCGAAATCCTATTTCATTTGTTTTCAATAAATACCTGTGCCTCTGTTTACTGCACTTTGCGGTTGAGCAGTATCTTGTTATTAACAAAAAAATAAATTCCCATATGCACATTATTCTGCTGTAGTAGAAAAGAAAACCTACACTCCTTTTTGCTGTTACGATTCTGAAAGGCATAGAAAGCCAAGAGTTCCTTCTGGGCTCTCTTCTTCTTTTCTTTTTCTGCCACACGAATACTGACAGCTTCGGTTCTTGCTAAACCTGGACGCCGTCCTTTCCTTGTAACCGTCACCCAGCCGTCCTCATCGGGCTCCACCTCTTCCTTGGCTTCTTCTTCTTTCTGTGCAGATGAAAATAAGGACACTTAGTATTTTGCCAGTCATTTTCATTTTAAAGGGGAGTTCCACGCAAAAGTGGAACTTCTGCTCAGCTGTCTCCTCTCCCCCTCTGGTGCCACAATTGACACCTTGACTGGTATCCTGTTCCCACTTCCGGGAGTTCGCGCTGCGGCCCATGATGTCACCGCAGGGCTCCTCCCCCTGTCGCTAGGCCAGTAGGAGAGAGGAGCGGGGCCTCGTGCATGTGCAGTTGGGTTGCTGGACTCCAGGACAGGTAAGTGTCCTATTATTAAAAGCCAGCAACTGCAGTATTCGTAGCTGCTGGCTTTTAATTTTATTTTTTGGGCGGACCTCCGCTTTAAGCCCTTCTTTATGTTATCCATGACACAGCTAAGGGTGGTAGAAAAAAATCAAAGCTTCCTACATCAAAGTTTGGCATTGACGTTCAGTGGTTTTATTCATAGGTTAACACATTGATTTACTAAAATTGCAAAGGACAAAATCTGGTGCAGCTGTGCATGGTAGCCAATCAGCTTCTAACTTGAACAGATTGTTCAATTAAGCTTTGACAAAAAACCTGGAAGCGGATTGGTTTCTATCCAGATTTTGCACTTTGCAGTTTTAGTGAATCAATGTCTAAAGAAAATATCTATGAACAAAATAGCAAACTCTACTCCTCTTACACTGGAGACTCCTGCAGCAGCAATGCTGCCACTGATGGGAAGCAAAATGCAGCTTCTGGTAAGATTGACAAGTCAGGACCATAAGCTACGTGATCTCACAAATCACCAACCCAACTTGTGGAAGGAACTTGGTAACATGACAGGTGACCAGTGGAGGGAAACTGTTGGAGAATGGGGCTAAAAAAGTTCATGGTGTGCAAGGTAAAGTTATTGCCTTATGCTGGAGTATCAGGGATTTATTTATTACAGGTACAGTGGAACCTTGGTTTACGAGTAACGCGGTTAACGAGTGTTTTGAAAGAATAGCAACTTTTTTTTTTTTTTTTTTTTAATTCTGACTCGGTTTGCGAGTGTTGTCTTGCAAAACGAGCAGAATTCAAGCTAATGGGGTGTGCAGTACCCAATTTGGCCAGAGGTGCGGGGGCGCCGGGGACACTTGGAACGGTTAGGCGCCGTTCGGAAATACTCAGAATCACTCAAAAATACTCTGTTCTCGAGTGTTTCCGAGGCTTTCCGAGTTCAGCCAAGCTGTCCCCCCAAGCATGTCCGAGGCTCTCTGGTGCCCCCACACCTCTGGCCACATGCGGTATTGCATGTAACAGAAGTCAATGCGGAACAAATTGTCTTCGTTTCCATTGACTTCTATGGGGAAACTCGCTTTGATATGCGAGTGCTTTGGATTACAAGCATTCTCCTGGAACAGATTATGCTCGTAATGCAAGGTTCCACTGTACTTATATAGCACTGTCAATTTATGCAGTACTTTACATGTAGATTGTACATTCACATCAGTCCTTGCCCTCAAGGAGCTTATAATCAAAGGTCCCTAACTCACATTCATACATACTAGGGCCAATTTAGACAGGAGCCAATTAAAGAGTTATGCCCCCCCCTCCCAAAAAAAAAAAACAATTCAAATTCAGCAGCTACAAATTCTGTAGGCATCCAGCGATGTCCTTACCTGAGCCAATTCTTAAATCGGCTTTCGGGTGCTGGCGCTGCCCTCTTGGCTAAAGGGAAACTGGCAGTGAAGCCCTGTGGCTTTACAGAAGGCTCAATGTTTTTTTTATAGTCATGCATTCTATGCATAAGGGTAAAAACCTCCTTTGTGCAGCAGCCCCCCTCCCTAATATTTTCCTGAGCCCCATCTTGATCCAGCAATGTGCATGAGAGCCTATTGAAAGAGGAGAGGAGAGGAGAAAGGAGCGAAGGTCCAGAAAGGATTCTTCAAAAAGGAACAAAAAACTTGTAATAGAAAAAATTAAAATAGTTATCTTTATTGAAAACGATTCCACCAAAATATTATTCAAAAAAAAGAAAAGAAGATGTGCACGAGAGCCGCCTCAGTGGCTGAGACAGCAGCGAGAGTTGCCAGTAAGCCAATGAGAGGGAGGGGACAGGGACAATCCATGGCTGTGTGTGTGTGAATGGACACGCTGACCTGCAGCTCAGGAACGAGCTTGCTTGGGTGCCCCCGAATTGCAAGCTCTGTGGACACTCGGCAGGAGCCAAGAGCGCCAGTGAGGGACCAGAGAAGTGGAGGATCAGGGATGCTCTGTGCAAAACCACTACACAGAGCAGAAATTTGCGTTTAAAAGAAAGCCTCTAAAGTGGTTGTAAACCCTTTTTGTAGACTTTTACCTATAGGTAAGCCTAGAATAAGGGTTACCTATAGGTAGTGGAAATATCTCCTAAACGTGCGCCGTTTAGGAGATACTTCACTTGTAATACGCTGATGTCGTAATCGGCGCATGCGCTGTGAAGGAACGGACCACCGTGCCGTTTCTTCCCCCAGCGTTTGCCGTGACTGACGACTCACGCACACGTGCGGGAGTGACGTCATGCGACTCCGGACAGGCACAAAGCCGGAGTCCGTGGCCCCGGAAGGAAGAGGGGCGAAGATGGACGCGGCCTGCTCAGGGGACAGCGCGGGCTTCACTTGCAGGTAAGTGTTGTATAATGGGCTAGTATGCGATGCATACTAGCTCATTATGCTTTTCATTTGCAGGCCCTGCGGGGAGCAAAAGAGAGAGTAAAACCCATCGGGGTTTACTTCCTCTTTAATATCACTTTTAGTACTGCATCCACCTTCATATAACCATTTTAACTTAGTAATTCTTGTCCTATTTTAGAACTTTTTTTTATCTTACCTCTGCAACTTTCTTGTCATATTCCTGCATGTATTGCTCAACTTCGGCTTGGAGTTTAGTAACATCAACGAGGGACATCTCATAATCTTCTATCCAACCTGGAGAAAAAAAAAAAAAAATTACAGCTGAGGTCTAATTTTTCAGGTTTCCTCTAGTCATCAATGGAGCTGGCTCCTGAATTCCATATTAATTTGTCCACTCCTCTGGCAAAGTAGATGTCATCCAGTTAGAGATTATATATACTTTAATAAACAAAAACGTATGTGCATACTTGTTTGAGGGCGTCTCAAAGCACTGAAACCAGATAGTCATCATGACTACCAAGCAGCTAGTATATGTAGAAGGTGTGGTCAGCAATGTTAAAGTTGCTTTGAAGAAAAGTTTACTCTAAACACAAGGGTTAGACATCTGAATTCACCTTTACCTGAAAACAAAAAAATTCTACACACCTTGGATTCCAGTTTTTATAACATGATCCTCTCCTGATAAAACCAAGGGTGTTGTAAACTTAAGGGAATTGAACTCACGAAGCCCTGAGGGGTTTTTAAACACCACATAAGCCACTTTATACCCCTGTAAAAGTAAAAAAAAAAAAAAAAAAATTATAATAAAGAACAATACAAAAACTATAACTTTTTAAACAGCTTTTTATTTTTTTGTGCTGCAAGGCAGAACTTCCTCCTTCCTTGCCTGGGTGAGAATGATATTGCACATGCATGTGCTGATGTGCTGAAGGGATCTGCCTGGCCTTCGGGACCCAGCGCATGCAAATGAAACAGTTAAAGAGGGAGTCCCGCAAAAAAAAAAAAAAAATTAAAAAAGTCAGCAGCTACAAATACTGCAGCTGCTGACTCTTAAAATAAGGACACTCGCCTGTCCCGGGGTCCAGCGATGTCGGCACCCGAGACCGAATCGTCCCTCAGTCCTCGGGTGCTGCCGCCGCCATTCTCTGTAAGGGAATCAGGAAGTGAAGCGCTGCGGCTTCACTTCCCGGTTCCCTACTGCGCATGCGCGAGTCACGCTGTGCTTCCTAACCGGTCCCCGCTGTCTTTGGGACCTGTGTGTGTCCCAACAGACAGCGCGGTGGGGACGGGAAGAGGCACAGACTCCCGTGGAAGTCTATGCCGGAAGTGGGTGCAAATACCTGTCTTAGACAGGTATCTGCACCCCCCCCCCCTCCGATAGGTGCCAAATGTGACACCGGAGGGGGGGGAGGGTTCCGAAAAGTGGAAGTTCCATTTTTGTGTGAACCTCCGCTTTAGGGAGGTCCAGGACCTCTGTTTTGTCTGCATGCTTAAAACTTGGCATGTGCACAGGATGTGCCACAGGGCTCTGCCAGGTCCTGAAGTCCAGGCAGAGCCCACTGGCACAGCTGTGCATGCACGAAAAAAAAAAAAATCAAAAAATGGGAGGCACTGGTGAAGGCGGAATGGGATCATTAACCACTTACCGACTGTGCTATAGCCAAATGAGGGCTACAGCGCAGACGGCTAGTTCTGGGAGGCCGCCATATGACGGTCTACCGTGATCGCACCCACCTGCTGCTGGGCGCGGGTGGCACGCTCTGTGATCACAGTGTCCGGAGGACAATGCAGATCACAGATTGGAGAAAGAGCCAATCAGCGGCTCTTTACTACCTGATCAGCTGTGTCCAATCACAGCGGATCACGGATGTAAATAGAAGCTTGTTACCGGTACTCCTTTCCTCGCGCTGACAGCATGAGGAGTGGAGAAGAGAGCGGATAACCAGTTTCTCTAAAAGGGACATGTACACTGGTAATCGGGGCACTGATTATCAGTGTCCTGGTTATCTGTGCAGTCCCAGTAGTGCCCCACCAGTGCTGTCAATCAGTGTCACCTATCAGTGTCGCCTACCAGTGCCCACCGGTGCCTCCTCATTAGTGCCCCCCACTGCCACCTCAGCAGCGCACATCAGTGAAGGAGAAAAATTACCTATTTCCAAATTGTTATAACAAACTTTGAAAGGGTTTTTGTTTTTTCTTAACATTTACAGTCTTTTTTAGTTTTTTTAGCAATAAAAATAAAACCCCCAGTGGTGATTAAATACCACCAAAAGAAAGCTCTATTTGTGTGAAAAAAAATTTCATATAGGTACAATGTTGCATGACCGCGCAATTGTCATTCAAAGTGCGACAGCTCTGAAAGCTGAAAATTGGCCTGGGCAGGAAGGGGGTAAAAGTGCCCAGTAGACAAGTGGTTGTTAACCCGCTTCTACTAAATGCTCCCATCCTCTCTGTACCATTATAATTGTCCCTGCGCCTGTGTTCTGTAAAAAATCTGCTCGATTTTCCCTATATGAGCGCGGCTCCCAGCACTCAGCTGACTGTTAGCTCTCTCTTCGGCTCACAGCTGCAGTGGGCGGGGCCGAGCCCTCCTGCTGAAGTCAGGCGGGGAGGAGAGAGAGACAGACGACAATCAGCTGAGCGCCTGGAGCCACGCTCATATTAGGTACAATCGGGCAGATTTTTTACATTACAAAGGCACAATTATTATAATGATACAGAGAGGATGGGAGTATTTAATAGCAGATATGAGAGCAGCAGGAGCAGTTGGGGGGCAGGCACTGGTACAAGCAGACAGGCAGAGAGGGGAGAAGGACACAGGAGACAGATAGCAGGCTGCGGATGACGGAATCACGCAAACTGGCCACGGTGTCAGGGCTCAGCAGCCATGATTATCGTGGTCAGTTTGCAGAGGGGAGGGCATAGCTAGGCTGGATCAGCCAGGTATTTCAGGCTATACGGGGGTCCAAATGACACAGCACAAGCACTGTGCTGTATAATGTGCTTTAAAGGGAACAGGATCTTTATTTTATTTTTTTATAGTTAACAAACGCTTTAAGGAGATTGAAATTCCTCTGAAAATGTGGTTAATGGGGACACAGACAGCAATAAAAATTGACAGTCGTTCTATTCCTTCTGCAATCCATCCAAAACTATAAAAAAAAAAAAAAAAGTTTTGCCTTTAGTTATACTTTAAGCTGGGTACACACAGGACAAAAATCGGGTGAAAACTGTTGGTTCTGTAGGCACCAGGAGCTCTTTGGCCCGTGTGTACAGCCGTCGGGTTCTACAGAAGCTGGTCTTACGATTATAGATATATATACTATAAAAATGACCCTGGACTGATTTCGTCACACTCACCTTTAGCGCATTCAAGTTAAAGAATTTGGAAACAGCATGATCCTTTACTGATGGAGCGGGCCTCTCAAGCACTTCCACAGACTCCACATGACCACAACAACTGAAAAGTCTAGATAAACATTTCTAAACAAAAATAAAATAGAAAAATTACATAAGATAAAAAAAAATGTTGCGGTCAATCCCAACCATCACCAGTACAAATTATACACTGTACTCATGTCTCAGTACCCAACTTCCGCTTGGATTGCCTAGGCCAGTGATGGTGAACCTTGGCACCCCAGATGTTTTGGAACTACATTTCCCATGATGCTCAACTACACTGCAGATTGCATGAGCATCATGGGTAATGTAGTTCTAAAACATCTGGGGTGCCAAGGTTCACCATCACTGGCCTAGGCAATCCAAGCGGGAGTGGGTACCTGTCAAACCAGGTACCCGCTAACCCTCAAAAGTAAATGTACTATAGTAGTATGGGGGGGGGGGGGTGGGGGTGGAGAAGAGGCGGAAAAGCAGAACTTCTCCTTTTGGGTGAAGTTCCGCTTTAATGTTATCTTCCATCAAACTGCAACCCATCTTCATTTAGCGGTCAGACTCAGACATGTAGGTTGATCTGATAGGGAGTTGGGTTACTGTTGAGACGGGAAATGGTAGAAAAAGGAAAGCCGGTGTGCTATGTTTAGTGTTCCGTCCACAGCTGGGAGAGCAACACGTCTAGTAGAGGTGTTTAGGAGAATATCTAGAACAGGCTTTTTTTTTTTTTTTTAACTACCGTATTTATCGGCGTATAACACGCACTTTTTTCCCTTTAAAATCAGGGGAAAGTCGTGGGTGCGTGTTATACGCCGATCCCCGCTATCGCTATGTGAATGTCGGCGATCGCCGCCGACATTTACATAGCAAGTAGTTTCAAATATGGCGCCGCGGACTTCGGAAGGACTCGGCGGTGCTGAACGAGCGCCGCCGAAATCACAGAGCCGAGATACACATAGTCGGGTGTATTAGGCTCTTTCCGGCGCCGCTCACTGTCACGCCCAGTCCCGCCATTGGACCTGTGTTATGTCCATCATAGGGCGGGACTGGGCGGGACTGTGAGCGGCGCCGGAAAGAGCCGAGAACGCTCGGCTATGTGTATCTCGGCGGCGTTCGTTCACTTCCGCCGGCGCCGAGTCTCTCCGAACTCCGCGGCGCCATATTTAAAACTACTTCTATGTGTATGGCGGCGGCAGCGGCAGGAGGCATGGACACTAGGCTGCACTGGGGACAAGGCTGCAGGGACAAGGCTGCACTGGGGACAAGGCTGCATTGATAAGGCTGCACTGGGGACAAGGCTGCACTGACAAGGCTGCACTGGGACAAAGCTGCACTGACAAGGCTGCAATGACACTGAAAAGGCTGCAGATGAACACTGATGAGGCTGCATTGATGGGCATTTTAATGTAAGTTTCTTTTCCTTAAACTTCCCTCCTAAAAGTTTTTTTCCTTAAAATTCTCTCCTAAACTTGGGGTGCGTGTTATACGCCGATAAATACGGTACTTGCCTACTGGGCACTTTCACCCCCTTCCTGCCCAGGCCAATTTTCAGCTATGAGCGCTGTCACACTTTACGCGGTCATGCAACCCTGTACCCAAAAGTTAATTTTTATAATTTTTTCCCCACAAATAGAGCTTTCTTTTAGTGGTATTTTTATCACCTCTGGGTTTTTTATTTTTTGCTGAACGTAAATTTTGAGAAAAAAAAAACTAAATTTTTTCATAGCTTGTTATAAAATTTAGCATACAGGTGATTTTTCTCCTTCACTGATGGGCACTGATGAGGCTGCACTGATAGCTGGCAATGATAGACGGCACTGAAGGGCAGCAGTTATAGGGGGCACTGATGAGCACTATTTGGCAGCACATGTGGGACAACAGTGATCATCAGAACACTGATCATCAGTGCCCTGATTATCAGTGCCGATGTCCCTTCAACACAAGCCAGTTATCGGCTCTCTTCATGCTGTCAGCGCGAAGAAAGAAAAGCTGATAACCGCCTTGTGTTTACATCCTGTGATCAGCTGTCATTGGCTGACAGCTGATCACGGGGTAAAGTGCCTATGATTGGCCCTTTATCCCGATCTGTTGTCCGCTCTGTCCTTCAGACTGGGTGATCAAAGAGCGTGCAGCCCGTGATCAAGGGAGGACGCCAGTAGACGCCCCCCCCCCCCCCCCCCCCCCCCCCAGCAAAGTAAGCCTGTGCTGTAGCCGTCATTTGGCTATAGCGTGGGCAGTAAGTAGTTAAACTTCTTCCCCAAAAAGGGAGAATCCCCAAAATAATTTTCAGGTTCTGAGGAACTTTTACTAAAATGTAATTTATTCATGGTCCAAGACAAAAGTGCCCCCATACATTGGTGGTCAGGAGGGTGAATGCACCCCTTGAAGCTGTGGTCAGAATGGCATCCTTACATACAGCTAACAAAACACACAAACAAAAAAAATGAAAAAAAAACAAACAACATTGGGGTCATGTTGCTGGTTTTTCCAAATGGTGTAGAAGAACCCAGAACTATGCAGCCACCATCAAATGGGAGGTTGAATACCCACAGCTCAAGGAACCCCTAGCAACCTCTTAAGGAACCTTAGTTGAGAACGGCTGGTCTAGATAGTTGATGGTAATAGGGGATTCAAATGTACTATACTTCACCAGTACGAAGGAAAATGTGCCTGTCCTTGCAAGCCCTGCATATATCCAAAGCCCTTCATCAGAGTGGAGGACAACTGATGTAAGGGAGGGGGGAAGGCTCTGATGGGGACACTGGATGTAAGGGGGGCTTTGATTGGGACATCTGATGTAGTAATGGGGCTCTCATGGAGACACCTGATGTAAGGGGGTGGGGAGAGGAGTCTGATGGGGACACCTGATGTAAAGGGGTGGAGGTAGGACTCTGATGGGGACACCTGATGTAAAGGGGGGAGGAAGGACTCTACATCAGGTGTCCCCATCAGAGTCCTCCCTCCCCCTTTACATCAGGTGTCCCCATCAGAGTCCTCCCTCCCACCTTTACATCAGGTGTCCCCATCCGAGTCCTCCCTCCCCCCTTTACATCAGGTGTCCCCATCAGAGTCCTCCCTCCACCCCTTTACATCAGGTGTCCCCATTAGAGTCCTCCCTCCCCCCTTTACATCAGGTGTCCCCATCAGAGTCCTCCCTCCCCCCTTTGATGGGGACACCTGATGTAAAGGGGGGAGGAAGGACTCTACATCAGGTGTCCCCATCAGAGTCCTCCCTCCCCCCTTTACATCAGGTGTCCCCATCAGAGTCCTCCCTCCCCCTTTACATCAGGTGTCCCCATCAGAGTCCTCCCTCCCACCTTTACATCAGGTGTCCCCATCCGAGTCCTCCCTCCCCCCTTTACATCAGGTGTCCCCATCAGAGTCCTCCCTCCACCCCTTTACATCAGGTGTCCCCATTAGAGTCCTCCCTCCCCCCTTTACATCAGGTGTCCCCATCAGAGTCCTCCCTCCCCCCTTTGATGGGGACACCTGATGTAAAGGGGGGAGGAAGGACTCTACATCAGGTGTCCCCATCAGAGTCCTCCCTCCCCCCTTTACATCAGGTGTCCCCATCAAAGGGGGGAGGGAGGACTCTGATGGGGACACCTGATGTAAAGGGGGAGGGAGGACTCTGATGGGGACACCTGATGTAAAGGGGGGGAGGGAGGACTCTGATGGGGACACCTGATGTAAAGGGGGGGAGGGAGGACTCTGATGGGGACACCTGATGTAAAGGGGGGGAGGGAGGACTCTGATGGGGACACCTGATGTAAAGGGGTGGAGGGAGGACTCTGATGGGGACACCTGATGTAAAGGGGGGGAGGGAGGACTCTGATGGGGACACCTGATGTAAATGAGGGAGGGAGGACTCTGATGGGGACACCTTTTGTAAAGGGGGGAGGGAGGACTCTGATGGGGACACCTGATGTAAATGAGGGCGGGAGGACTCTGATGGGGACACCTGATGTAAAGGGGGGGAGGGAGGACTCTGATGGGGACACCTGATGTAAAAGGGGGGGAGGGAGGACTCTGATGGGGACACCTGATGTAAAGGGGGGGAGGGAGGACTCTGATGGGGACACCTGATGTAAAAGGGGGGGAGGGAGGACTCTGATGGGGACACCTGATGTAAAGGGGGGGAGGGATGACTCTGATGGGGACACCTGATGTAAAAGGGGGGGGAGGGAGGACTCTGATGGGGACACCTGATGTAAAGGGGGGGAGGGAAGACTCTGATGGGCACATCTGATGTAAAGGGGGGAGGGAGGACTCTGATGGGGACACCTGATGTAGATTCCTTCCTCCCCCCTTTACATCAGGTGTCCCCATCAAAGGGGGGAGGGAGGACTCTGATGGGGACACCTGATGTAAAGGGGGGGAGGGAGGACTCTGATGGGGACACCTGATGTAAAGGGGGGGAGGGAGGACTCTGATGGGGACACCTGATGTAAAGGGGGGGAGGGAGGACTCTGATGGGGACACCTGATGTAAAGGGGGGGAGGGAGGACTCTGATGGGGACACCTGATGTAAAGGGGGGGGGGGACTCTGATGGGGACACCTGATGTAAAGGGGGAGGTCTCTAAAGGGGAAACCTGATGTAAGGGGGCTCTGATGATCAGAATGCCCCCTAACATCAGCGATATTGCCATGAGAGACCCCCCCGGTAGACTAGTTTCCATAGCTACGAGTCACTTAATTGATTCTTACCTCTGTGCAGTACGCTGGGATGTTGATTACAAATAAAGTGTTATTCTGCAATTGTGGTTTATCCGCCTGGCCCCTTACTTTGTGCTCTTTTGCATACAAGTAGTGCTGTGAAGTGTGCTTGGCTGAGAACTTCACTGGGATACCTGTAAAAAATAAAAAATAAAAAATGTTTTAATTACATTATTCACACACATTATATTGTTTAAAATATGGTATATGTGTTTCAATAGCCACAAAGGATATCTACTTTCTGAGCACCAAATGCCTTTGCAAGTCCACATATTATCTTGTAAAAGTATCAGTGACATCACCACTGGACTGGACATGGCCTGTGCAGAGAGCAGAGCTGTGGGAGGGACTCAACAGGCTCCACCCACTACAGGCTGCCTGCAGAAAACTACAGGAGGGGGTGGAGACAAGACCAGTCACCCTGCACAAGGAGAGAGAGCAGCAGTGAGAGGTCTTTATTACAGGAAGCTCCTACACAGAGGGGAAGTCTCACACTGGATTACTGCACAGATCTGGAAGAAATACACAAAGTACACCGAGATTCAAGAAGAATATACATGACTAATGAGGGGGCTCCGATGAAAGGGGGGGCTCTGATGGGAGCACCCGATGTAAGGGAGGAGGGGGGCTCTGATGGGAGCACCTGATGTAAGGGGGGGGGGCTCTGATGGGAGCACCTGATGTAAGGGAGGGGGGGGGCTCTGATGGGAGCACCCGATGTAAGGGAGGGGGGCTCTGATGGGAGCACCTGATGTAAGGGGGGGGGCTCTGATGGGAGCACCTGATGTAAGGGAGGGAGGGCTCTGATGGGAGCACCTGATGTAAGGGAGGGGGGGGGCTCTGATGGGAGCACCCGATGTAAGGGAGGGGGGCTCTGATGGGAGCACCTGATGTAAGGGGGGGGGCTCTGATGGGAGCACCTGATGTAAGGGAGGGGGGGGCTCTGATGGGAGCACCCGATGTAAGGGAGGGGGGCTCTGATGGGAGCACCTGATGTAAGGGGGGGGCTCTGATGGGAGCACCTGATGTAAGGGGGGGGGGGGGCTCTGATGGGAGCACCTGATGTAAGGGGGGGGGGCTCTGATGGGAGCACCTGATGTAAGGGAGGGGGGGCTCTGATGGGAGCACCCGATGTAAGGGAGGGGGGGCTCTGATGGGAGCACCTGATGTAAGGGGGGGGCTCTGATGGGAGCACCTGATGTAAGGGAGGGGGGGGCTCTGATGGGAGCACCTGATGTAAGGGAGGGGGGGAGGGCTCTGATGGGAGCACCTGATGTAAGGGAGGGGGCTCTGATGGGAGCACCTGATGTAAGGGAGGGGGGGCTCTGATGGGAGCACCTGATGTAAGGGAGGGGGGGGCTCTGATGGGAGCACCTGATGTAAGGGAGGGGGGGGGGGCTCTGATGGGAGCACCTGATGTAAGGGAGGGGGGGAGGGCTCTGATGGGAGCACCTGATGTAAGGGAGGGGGCTCTGATGGGAGCACCTGATGTAAGGGAGGGGGGGCTCTGATGGGAGCACCTGATGTAAGGGGGGGGGGCTCTGATGGGAGCACCTGATGTAAGGGGGGGGGTTCTGATGGGAGCACCTGATGTAAGGGAGGGGGGGAGGGCTCTGATGGGAGCACCCGATGTAAGGGAGGGGGGGCTCTGATGGGAGCACCCGATGTAAGGGAGGGGGAGCTCTGATGGGAGCACCTGATGTAAGGGGGGGGCTCTGATGGGAGCACCTGATGTAAGGGAGGGGGGGGCTCTGATGGGAGCACCTGATGTAAGGGAGGGGGGGAGGGCTCTGATGGGAGCACCTGATGTAAGGGAGGGGGCTCTGATGGGAGCACCTGATGTAAGGGAGGGGGGGCTCTGATGGGAGCACCTGATGTAAGGGAGGGGGGGGGGGGCTCTGATGGGAGCACCTGATGTAAGGGAGGGGGGGGGGCTCTGATGGGAGCACCTGATGTAAGGGAGGGGGGGAGGGCTCTGATGGGAGCACCTGATGTAAGGGAGGGGGCTCTGATGGGAGCACCTGATGTAAGGGAGGGGGGCTCTGATGGGAGCACCTGATGTAAGGGGGGGGCTCTGATGGGAGCACCTGATGTAAGGGGGGGGGGAGGGCTCTGATGGGAGCACCTGATGTAAGGGGGGGGTTCTGATGGGAGCACCTGATGTAAGGGAGGGGGGGAGGGCTCTGATGGGAGCACCTGATGTAAGGGAGGGGGGGGGGGCTCTGATGGGAGCACCTAAAGTGTAAGGAAGGGGGGCCTCTGATGGGAGCACCTGATGTAAAGAGGGAGGGCTCTGATGGGAGCACCTGATGTAAGGGGGGAGCTCTGATGGGAGCACCTGATGTAAGCGAGGGGGGAACTCCGATGATCAGAATTACATCAGTTATACCCATCAGAGACACGCCCCTCCCCCTATAGACCAGTTTCTCTCCTCACAGTGCCTAGGACCGTGTTACACAGGTGATGTCATTAGTTGCTAGGACGCCGGCGGTCCTAGCAACCAATGACTGCTGCTCAGAGGTCATACAATATGGCTGACGGTCCGGATCAGTACCGCCATTCATTACAGGCTGCCATACAGTCCTATGAATATTATACAAGGGTGAATACATGGATGGGGAGGGGGTTTGTGCTGCACTGCCGCCCCATCATTACCGGACATGTACCTTTATATCCAGCAGGAGCCGCACACTCCTGTCCCGGCATTGTCCCTCTGATATCACCCCCGGTACCAGCTCGGGGACTTCTATTCTCACACACGTGATAGCCCCTCACCCATGGCGCTTCCTTACCACGTGCTGGTAGTGGTCACGTGACCCAGAGCAGCCCCCTCCCGGGCCACGCCCCTAGAACGCGATAACTTGTACGCAGTGTCTCCTTGGAAACCGAGTAGCGTGCGGTCGGAGCCAAGAAATCAGGCGGCCATCTTTGCTACTGGAAAGTGACTCCTTCCAGCAATGTGCGCTGTGGGCAGCTGGGTGATTCAGTACAAGGAGAGCGCTCCGGTGGCCATCTTTATTATGGTAAAGCGCCTACCACCTACCATGTGTTGTGTGGGCAAATAGCAGGATTAGCTACATTACATCCTAGAGGGCCCCCTAATGGCTTTTGGGCTTATAGTATATGGATGATTACCAGTTTCAGAGCGTCATTAGCAGCTAACCAAGCATGATCTGTGCTTGGTTAGTTGCTTTGGAGGGAGGGGAGACATTGTGCTCAACTGAAGTCTCCATAAAGAGGACCTGTCACTACCCAAAGATATTACAAGGGGGCTTTTTCGACCAACTGTGATAGCAATAAAGTAAAATGAAAAAAAAAAAAAAGTGTAAAAATAAATGTAAAAGCACCCCCTGTCCCCCCACATGTACATAAATGTGTGTGTAGATCCGGTAATCAGCGACTGATCTGCACATGTGAGGGATCGCCCAGAACGTCGGACTGAGAGCAATAATTCTAGGGCCATAATTCACCATTAACTCCAAACTGACATCCTGTAAAGGCTTTTAAAGAGTAATCTATGGACAATTTCAGGTGCCATCATTTGTCTTTTAAATTTTATCTAAAATATTGGGTATTATATTGCGTTCGTGTGCACTAAAATTTATTAAAGTGTATTATTTCCTAATCATTGAAAACACTTAATGATAGCTAAGTTTTAGGCCAAGAGGGGACTGACGCACAGGGCTAAGCGTACCCATCTTCTTTGTCTTTGCGTTTAATAGACTGCTGTGCAAATATCGTGTACATTTTTTTTTTTACAAAAGCCACTATTTTATTTTCCCGAGCCTTTGCTTTCAGAAAATATATAATGTTTGGGGGTTCTAAGTAATTTAAAATGCTAATTTAACCACTTGCCGACTGCGCTATAGCCGAATGATGGCTACAGCTTGGCTAGTTCTGGGACACTGTCATGTGATGGCGTCCGCTGCGGGGCATGGGCGACGCGCTTTGTGGTTACAGTGTCCTCCAGAGCGGCTATTTACCATGTGATCATCTATGTCCAATCACAGCTGATCACGGATGTCAACAGAAGACGTTCATCAGCACTCCTTTCCTGATGCTGACAGTATGAGGATCGGAGAAGAGCGCTGATAACCGGGTTCTCCAAAAAATGGATATTCACAGTGATAATCAGGGCACTGATTATCAGTGCAGTCCCAACAGTGCTGCCAATCTGTGCCCACAAGTGCTGCCAATCTGTGCCAACAAGTGCTGCCAATCAGTGCCCATCAGTGCCTCCTCATCAGTGCCCACCAGTGAGGCCAATCAGTTCCCATCAGTGCTGCCAATCAGTACCTCCTCATCAGTGTCATCTATCAGTGGGGGGGGGCCGCCTATCAGTGCCCATCAGTGCAAGCCTATCACTGCACATCACTGCCCATCAGTGCCCATCAGTGCAGCCTCATCAGCGCACATCAATGAAGGAGAAAAATTACCTGCAAAATTTTATAACAAACTATGAAAACGTTTTCTGTTTTTCAAAATTTTCAGTCTTTATTCGTTTATTTAGCAAAAAATAAAAAAACCCCAGTGGTTATTAAATACCACTGAAGAAAGCTCTATTTGTGTTAAAAAAAAATGATAAAAATTTTGTTTGGGTACAGTGTTGCATGACCGCGCAATTGTCATTGAAAGAAAATGGCCTGGGCAGGAAGGGGGTGAAAGTGCCCGGTAGGCAAGGGGTTAAAAATACATGTGAAAATGTCAAAATTGTCCTGGGCAGCAAGCGATTAGTAATCGTGAATCTGTTTTTTTTTTTTTTAACTTTTTTTGATTTGTATGATGGTGAATGAAATGTTAATTTGTGACATTTCAGTAAATTTAGAAAAAAAAAAAAAAAAAAGACCAAGAGAAGTGTTTACTGCAAGCAGCTAATCAGCATTCAGTTTGATGATGTCATAGCTTCTGCTATGTTCACTTTCTGAGGAGCAGCCAAGAAGAGGCGCCATAGCGCTTGCTCAATGTAAAGAAAACACATATGGGACTAAAGTGTTATTAATAATATCTCACTCCTAGAGGCAGGGGGCGTTGCTAGGTCTACAAAAGATCTGGGCTAGAGCCCATAGCAGCGAAGTTAAGAAAGTCATACGCTTGGGCGGGCATGCACATGTATATAATATACATGTGTGTGTGTAATCTATTATATATAGGATGAAGGGACACTTGATGCTTATACTAGGATGAAGGGACACTTGATGTAAGGAAGGGCTCTCTGGGGACCCTGATGTAAGTAGGAGGCACTCTGGGAAGGGCTCTTAGGGACAGATCCACACTCAGATATGTAGCAATATTTTATATATAAAATATTGTTACGTATCCACTGTACATATATATATATATATATATATATATAATATATATATATATATATATATATATATATATATATATATATATATATATATATATATATACACACACACAGTATATATATATATATATATATATATATATATATATAATATATATATATATATATATATATATATATATATATATATATATATACTGTGTGTGTGTATATATATATAATATATATATATATATATATATATTATATATATACTATATATGTACAGTGGATACGTAACAATATTTTATATATAAAATATTGTTACATATCTGAGTGTGGATCTGTCCCAAAGAGCCCTTCCCAGAGTGCCTCCCTACTTACATCAGGGTCCCCAGAGAGCCCTTCCTTACATCAAGTGTCCCTTCATCCTAGTCCTCAGGTGTCCTTGCTGGGTGCTGTGTTCTGCCCACATCCTAACTCTCTGGTCTGCCTGTTGGGTGCTGTGTTCTGCCCACATCCTAACTCTCTGGTCTGCCTGCTGGGTGCTGTGTTCTGCCCACATCCTAACTCTCTGGTCTGCCTGCTGGGTGCTGTGTTCTGCCCACATCCTAACCCTCTGGTGTCCCTGCTGGGTGCTGTGCTCTGCCCACATCCTAAACCTCTGGTCTCCCTTCAGAGTGTTGTGCTCTGCCCACCTCCTAGTCCTCTGGTCTCCTTGCAGGCTGGAGGGAGAACACACACTTTTCTCTTCAGCGATCTTACCACACTCAAGTAGACAGGTGGAAACCCTATACTCGTGGCTATGGGCCCCAGAGTCGGGGCTATAGCCCCAATAGCCACCCCCTAGCGACGCCACTGAATAGAGGGCATCATCTCTACACTAATGTACCAAGACCAATTATTCAGAAAAAGGGGACTTTAATATGCCTCAGATGGTCAGCAACAATATTGCACAATGTAAACATTTATATTACAATATATTTATTACATCAAAGTTAAAAATAGCCAATTCTAAAAAAAAAAAAACATCTTATAATAGCTTGCAAATCCAGAGGTTGTGACATCAACCTTTCTAAACAAGAGGCCAGTTTACTGTCCTCCAGACTTTACGGGGGGGCCGGACTGTGGGTAGAAATTATCCTGGTGTCAGTTGGATTAAATAATGCATCTTTGGCATTAGGGGGAGGAATAGGGCCCTATTGCTGGTGTCAGTAGAAGAAATAGTGCCCCATCATTGGTATCAGTGGGAGAATAGTGCCCCATCATTGGTGTCAGTGGGAGGAATAGTGCCCCATCGTTTGTGTCAGTGGGAGGAAGAGTGCCCTTCATTGGTGTCAGTGGGAGGAAGAGTGCCCCATCATTGGTGTCAGTGGGAGGAATAATGCCCCATTGTTGGTGTCAGTGGGAGAAATAGTGCCCCATTGTTGGTGTCAGTGGAAGGAATAGTGCCCCATCATTGGTGTCAGTGGGAGGAATACTGCCCCATTGTTGGTGTCAGTGATAGGAATAGTGCCCCATTGTTGGTGTCAGTGGAAGGAATAGTGCCCCATCATTGGTGTCAGTGGGAGAAATAGTGCCCCATTATCGGCGTCACTGGGAGAAATAGTGCCCCATCATTGGCGTCAGTGGGAGGAATAGTGCCCCATCATTGGTGTCAGTGGGAGGAATAGTGCCCCATCATTGGTGTCAGTTTGAAAAATAGTGCCCCATCATTGGTGTCAGTTTGAAGAATAGTGCCCCATCATTGGTGTCAGTGGGAGGAATAGTGCCCCATCATTGGTGTCAGTTTGAAGAATAGTGCCCCATCATTGGTGTCAGTTTGAAGAATAGTGCCCCATCATTGGTGTCAGTTTGAAGAATAGTGTCCCACCATTGCCGTTAGTGTGAGAAATAGTGCCCCATCATTGGCGTCAGTGTGAGAAATAGTGCCCCATCATTGGCATCAGTGGGAGAAGGAGTGTCCCATCATTAGTATCAGTAGAAGGAAAAGTGCCCCAAGGGCCGGAAAAAGACAAGCAAAGGGCCGCAGTTTGGAGACCCCTGCTCTAGGAGGTTGGCAATGAGCTCAATATTCATAGGTCGATACGTGACACGGGATCACCAGCTTCTTCAGGACCTTAGACCTCAAATGTTTCCATATACAAATAAAATAATGCTGGAAAACATATTTATACAAAAAATTACACATCAAATAATAATCAAATAAACATAACATGATTACCTAAGTATATTTTATTCTATGTGCCAGGGGAAGGGGAGGAAGGGAAGAAAATAAACACCTAATGTATTGTGATAATTCATAATTGGTAATAAACTATAAAAATTGTTATTAAACTATATATTTTGATAAGGATTCACCTCTTTATCTGCAACCCCTACGGGGTGGGGGTGGTAGTGCTACACTTGCACCAAATAACGAGTATACCTTTTTATAATTGCACTGTTGGTATCCTCTTTATTTACTACAAATATGCTAAAAGACAAATAAAAGGCATTGGGGTTGATTTACTAAAACTGGAGTGTGCAAAATCTGGTGCAGCTCTGCATAGAAACCAATCAGCTTCTAAATTCAGCTTTTTTAATTAAAGGGGTTGTAAATCTTCGTGTTTTTTCACCTTAATGCATCCCATGCATTAAGCCCCCCGTTTTACTTACCTGAACCCCCAAACTTGACCCGGCGGGGACGTACTGTCTCTCTGCCCAGGGTTCTCGGCTCTTGATTGGATAGATTGATAGCAGCGCTCCCGCTGCTATCAATCACATCCAATGACGCGAACGCCGGGGGTCGGGGCCGAGTCCTGCATTCGGCCTATATGGATTCCGAATGCTGGACTCGGGAGCGCACCCGCAAGGTAACCCCCTCAGTGAAGTGCTTCTGCGAGGGGGTTATCTGATGTGGGGAAGAGCCACCAGGAGACCCCAGAAGACCAGGTTCGGGGTCACTCTGTGCAAAACGAACTGCACAGTGGAGGTATGTATGACATGTTTGTTATTTAACCACTTACCAACCGGCCCATAGCCGAATGACGGCTGCAGGGCGGTTGGATAACTCTGGGAGGGCGTACTATGACGTCCTCCCAGAATTCCCCTCTCACGCGCCCCCTGGGGCGCGCACCCGAACACATCCGTGATCGCCGGCATAGTTGCCAACTGTCCCGGATTTCCCGGGACATTCCCGGGACTTGGATTCCATTCCTGAATTTGTGGTGTCCCGGGAAATGTCCCGAAAAATCCGGTTCCCGTTTTCGAAACCGCCGCCGCCGCCGCCATTTTATTGAAGTTAAGGAAGACGGCTTGGGGGGGGCTAGAAGCTTCTGCGTCGCCGCCCACCCCCCGCCCCGCTCCGCCTAGGCCCGCCCCGCCTCGCCCTGCTCCGCCTCGGCCCGCCCCGCCTCGCCCCGCTCCGCCTCGGCCCGCCTACCCCCGCCCCGCTGCCAGTCTGATATGGAAAGGGGCGGGGGGTTCTAGCCATGCTGCGGACACACCTCTAGGACACCTCTCAGGTAGGAGGGGGGGGCGCGCGCACCGCTGTGGGACACCTGATGTGAGTGGGGGGGGCACTGGGGACACCTGATAAGGGGGGGACACCTGATGAGGGGGGGCACTGGGGACACCTGATGAGGGGGGGGCACTGGGACACCTGATGTGGGGGGGAGCTCTGCCGGGGACACCTGATGTGAGGGGGGTCTCCGCCGGGGACACCTAATGTGAGAGAGAGCTCCGCCGGGGACACCTGATGTGAGGGGGGGCTCCGCCGGGGACTCCTGATGTGAGGGGGGGCTCCGCTGGGGACCCATGATGTGAGGGGGGGCTCCGCCGGGGACCCCTGATGTGAGGGGGGGCTCCGCCGGGGACCCCTGATTGTGAGGTGGGGCTCCGCCGGGGACTCCTGATGTGAGGGGGGGCTCCGCCGGGGACTCCTGGTGTGAGGGGGAGCTCCGCCGGGAACTCCTGGTGTGAGAGGGGGCTCCGCCGGGGACCCCTGGTGTGAGGGGGGTCTCCGCCGGGGACTCCTGGTGTGAGGGGGGGCTCTGCCGGGGACTCCTGGTGTGAGGGGGGGCTCCGCCGGGGACTCCTGGTGTGAGGGGGGGCTCCGCCAGGGACTCCTGGTGTGAGGGGGGCTCCGCCGGGGACTCCTGGTGTGAGGGGGGCTCCGCTGGGGCCATCTGCAAGGACGGACTCTGCTGGGACACCTGAAGCAAGGACGGATGGCTGGTGGCAGGCGACGTGGCTAGTGACACGCTCAGGGATCCCACTGATTCTGCATTATGGTGAGTTGAATGATTTCATTTTATATTACAATGTAATAATAGAAATAATGCACTTCAATCATCCTAACACCATAACAACCATGGTGCCGGGATGATTGAAGTGCTAACACCAGGTGCTTGGAGTATCTTTATCTGCTGATTG